>NW_020954701.1:575128-827165 GCF_900497805.2 Vombatus ursinus
TCTCTCTCTCTCTCTCTCTCTCTCTCTCTCTCTCTCTCTCTCTCTCTCTCTCTCTCTCTCTCATATCTATCCTCTCTGTCCACACTAGACCCTAATTCTCTGGTTCATGACCCCTATAATTATCTATTCCTTCTCTATTTTCTGTGTTTCTCCACTTTGCAGCTGCTGCTCTGCCTGACTTTAACTTCACAGAACAAGATGTCCCTGCACCTGGTACCACCTAGTGTGCCATCCCACCTCCCCCTCACCGCTGCTTTCCTTCCTCCTTTTGTGTGTTGTCTAGCCTTTTAGATTTTAAGCTCCTTGAGGGCAGGGACTGTCTTCATTAACTGTATCCCAGTGTTTAGCACAATGCCTGGCACTTAGTAGGCACTTAGTAAATGTTTACTGGATTATTTGGATTGGATTGGAATAAAAACTTCTGAGGGATCCATTTTGGGCTCTCCCCTTTAGGCAGCTTCTACAGCTGCCTCGTCGAACTTTCCTCACAGATTTCCCCCTTTCCACTGTACCTTCCTCCCAGAACCAGGCCAGTTGCTGCAGGTGACAGAAAGGACACTGCCCTATGGTGGAGCTCCTCCTCCCCCTGTGTCCCTGCTTATGCAGCTCACTATTGATCTATACCTTCCCTCTCTTTACCTTCTTTTCCTGTTTGCCTCAAAATCTTCTCCCTGAGCCCATGCCCTCCTACTCTTCCAGGTGTCAATTGCCCCCAGGAGTTCCAACTTCCTTCCTCATGAGATAAGATGAAAGTGTTCTTTTCAACCACAAATTCCCTAGACAACTCCCAGCATAAAGTCCCCCTCTCCTTACAACAGAACATCTCTTTCTTTACCCATAGGAATATTCATCAATGGAATCCCCTTCTAACACCAAAGCAAGGCCTTTCTCTCCCCCCTCCTCTTTTTCTGTCCTTCCCTATACTCCTCACCCACTCCCCTGTAGGCTCTTCTCTTCCTGAGAAACCACAGGGGCCACTTTCCCCTCATTGCTAGCCCTCAGTTTGACTAGGGCACATTCCACATTCCACATTCCACGCTCTCCTCTATCACATTGCTCTTCTATTCCCTTTCATATACCCTCCCATTTTGTAATGTAGTCTCTCAAAAAACCATTGATTCACCTGTAGGAAAAGTGTTGCAAGGTTCTTTCCATAATGCCCTAAGTCCACCTCTCACCTAACATCACCCCTCTCTTCTCATGTGTACTTAGAAAGAAATCTCTCACTGGTTTTTCTGCTGTCATTCTGTTGCTATTACTAGTGGGTAGAGTGCTGGACCTGGAATTAGGAAGACCTGAGTTCACAATCCAGCATCAGATACTTACTAGTTGTATGACCCTGGGCAAGTCACTTAACCGCTCTCAGCCTCACGTTCATCGTCTGTAAAATGGGGATAATAATAGTACCTATCTCCCACAGTTGTTATGAGGCTTAAATGACATAGTATTTGTAAAGCACTTTGCAAAACTTAAAGTGTTATATAAATGCTGCTGTTGTTATCATTACAATTTGGTCTGAATAGAGGCTTTCTTTTCAGACCTGGAGACTAATACAATTTCAAATATAAATAATTTTTTCCTAGAGAATTTAGCTCAGATGGAATCATTTAGACAACATTTCATGATACAAGAGTAAACAAGTCTATAATTTCCCCGATCACTAACTTCTCAATTTTTCAAAATAACTTTTTGGACAGATGGTTCATTAAGAGTGCTGCTGCTACATATGAAATGTATAGGGAATAATTAGAAACCATTTGTTTAATTTTGTTTTTTAAAACAAAACTCCATGCCAAGATATGTTCTAAAGTAGATGAAAAGATGCAGGTATTTGTTCTTTATTAAAAGAAAAGGGATTTCATAAATGCATTCTGGTTCCCAAGGTTGTGATCAGCTATTTTCAGATTGAGTTTGTATAAGCAGATTTTAAAAAGGATTGTTGCTAACCTTTCTTGTTAATATGAAAACATCACTGTAAAGGTTGCTTTCTACAGTCAGTAGACATTTCAATGCAACAGTCTTGTTAAGTGCCTAAGAGTGAATCATAATGACCCAGAATGTGAAACAGTACAACTGTACCTTGTGTTTGTATTAAAAAATTAAATACACACATAGATCAGAGTTAGTAAATTTTTAAGTCACAGTGGAGCCTTTCATACAACATAAACACTTGTTAAAAATATACACATTCCTATGTTTTCCTGGCAATAGAAATATTGCTAGTGAAAATACTGTCTTTAGTACTCTGTGAAGAAAAGTGAGTCATCTATCCTTAGCCTTTGAGCTACTGACTCTTTGGATTTTGTCTTTGTATCTTCATGACCTAGTATATAGTAGGTGTCTAATAAATGCTTGCTAATTGATTGATCCAGTGGGATTTATGACCAAAAGAAAGAGCCTAAGTGGACCAAAATATTCATAACAACTCTTTCTTTTTGATTGAGAAAAAGTTGGAAACAAATGATATGCCCAACAATTGGAAAATGATTGAACAAATTAAAATTGTGGTGTGTGAATGGTGAAATATTCTTACATTTAAGGGAATGTCAAGACTTGTATGAAGAGTTATAGAGACAAGAACAAAGAATGAAAAGAATGATGTATGCGATGAGTAAAATGATGTAAATGAAGACAACATTAAAAGACAACAGGGTTCAGGTCAAATATAGAGGCACATGGTGGTTCCAGATGATTGATGTTAAAATACTTCCTTTCTTTCTACTTAGAAATGGAAAACTGGGAGAGCAGTTCTATCTCTCTCTCTCCCTCTCTCTCTCTCTCTCTCTCTCTCTCTCTCTCTCTCTCTCTCACACACACACACACACACACACACACACACACACACTACATTAGAGGGTTTGCTTGCTTGTTTCTTTCATGAAAAGTTCAAGAGTTGTGTGTGTGAGCATGCATGTGTGTGTATGAAATGTGCTTATTGTGTCAAAAGAAAATGCATAAATATAAAAAAAAATTCACCAAGTCAAGAGGAAAAGAAACAACCCAAAATAAAACAAAAAAAAAGAGACAGAGGAAACACTTTTAAGTGTTTTGGAAATTTTCACAATTAAGAAATAAGAAAAGTTCTCTTGTGGGATTCAGTTTTGATTTATAAAATAGAAGAGGTATGAATGTATCAAAATGATATCAAAAGACCATTCCTATTTCAATTACATTGAGTTTCAATTAAATTAATTAAATTTCAATTAAAGAGGTTTATTATTAAGCTCTCTTGAGAGAAGGAACAGAAGAAGGTAGAGAATAGTACTCTGTGGTCCAATAGTATCCTATGATGTTCCTAAGCACCACTAAGTTATATTTTTCTTCTCATGAGTGTGTAACTTTGGGTAAGTCACTTGTACTATTGATTTTCATTTCTGTATCTCTAAAAGTGTGATTAATGGTGTTCAATAATCTTTCTAGCAAGATGTGAGAATAAAATGAATTAGTTAATGTTCATAATCTTCTTTGGAGAGGAAAAATATTATTTTTGAAGTACATTATTAGCTGAAAAGAGTAATAAATCTGATAAAAAGTATAGGGAAAGACAATGTAGTTTGAGTGAATATATTTTTGTGACATATATAATTCTTCTAGTTTAGAAGAGAGAAGCCAAGGAGAACAAGAGAAGTGAAAAGCTTATACATTATACAGAATTTAGAGATCTCTATATCATAAAAAACTTGGCTTAAGAGAAAAGACAGTAAGAGGGGCAGCTAGATGGCACAGTGGATAGAACACCAGCCCTGGAGTCAGGAGGACCCGAGTTCAAATGCGGCCTCAGACACATGACACTAGCTGTGTGACCCTGGGCAAGTCACTTAACTCCAGTTGCCTCACACAAACAAACACAAGAGAGAAGACAGTAGTCTTCCAGTCAATTCCAGTCATATTAATATGTTTCATGGTTCAGCTTAATTTATTTAGTCCTTACTAGATGCAAAGTATTATTCTAGGTGCAAATATATAAAGATGAGAAATGACATAGTCCTTTCAGGGAGCTTACAGTCTAATGGGGGGGGGGGGGAGGACAAGATATATAAGCAAGTAAAGGTGATATGAAGAATAACGTGATAAGTACAAAGGAGAGAGCTAGACAAAATATTATAGGAAATTTGAAGAAGGTGAGATCAATTAAGCCTTCATTACCTGTTGCCTAGAGCATTGTGGTGGTGTATCCTGTTTGGTCTCTCTACCTCCACTCTCTTCCCACTCCAATTCATCCTAGACAGTGCTACCAAAGTTACTGTCTGTAAGTACAGATCTGACCATGCCACTCCCCTACTTGGAAAAACTCCAGTGGCTCCCTGTTGCTTCTAGGAAAAATTTAAATTCCTTTATTTGGCTTTTAAAACCCTTCACAATTTGGTCTCAATCTAACATCTCAATTTCTTTATGAGTTACTCCTCTTAGACACTGGATCTCTCTTGTGTCTGTTTCTTTGCAGTTTCCCCCATGCCTGCGCAAACTCCAAAATTTTGGTCCCCTTTGGCCAGTCCTACCACCATAGTTGTTGATTGCAGGACCATAAATATGATTTGATTTAGGTCTGAAAAGGGTCTTACTAATGGCTAGTCTAAATGCATATGAAGAGATTGAGGGCAAGAGAGATTAAATGACTTGTCCAAAGAGCATAGGTATCAGGACTCAAATTCAAGTGTTAACTCCAAATCTGGTTTTCTTTTCATTGTGTCTGATGTCATTAAAAAGCAAAATAAGAAAAAAAAAACATTTGGGAGAAAATGATAAGTTCTGGAGGTGTTGAGTTTAAATTACTCTTGGGACATTCACTGGTGGAGATGCATATCACCAAATTGGATGTGCAGGATGGGAATTCAGAGACAATATCATAGTTGGATATGGAGCTACTTGCCTATAAGTAATGATTGAAACCATGGGAGTTCACAGCTAGGTGACACAGTCCATTGGGCCTGGAGTCAGAAAGACCTGAGTTCAAATCTGCCCTGAGATATGCATTAGCTGTGTGATACTGGGTAAGTCATGCAACCTTTGCCTGCCTCCATTCCTTCTATTGCTGCTGCTGTTGTTGGCTGTTGTTTTTCTTCCTTCGTTCTTGAAAAGGAATAATGATATCTTGAGGATGTCTTGACTTGCCTGTTAATTGGATTTAAGTGAGATGCAAAGTTGTCAGCCTTACTCTCTCCTCCAGAATCATCTGAGTCCAGTTCCTCCTCTGTAAAAATGGGACTAATAATAGCACCTACCTCTCAAGGGCAACTAGGTGGTGCAGTGAAGAATGCCTGGCTTGGAATCAGGAAGACTCCTCTTCCTGAGTTCAAATCTGGCCTCAGACACTTGTTGGCCATGTGACCCTGGGCAAGTCACTTAACCTTGTTTGCGTCAATTTCCTCATCTGTCAAATGAGCTAGAGAAAGAAATGGCAAGCTATTCCAGTACCTCTACCAAGAAAACCCCAAATGGGGTCACGAAGAGTCAGATATGAATGAAAAATGATTGAACAACAACGACTCAAGGTTGTTGTGAGGATCAAATGAGATAACATTTGTAAAACACTTAGCACAATGCCTACCACGTAGTAGGTCTTTAATAAATGCTTGTTAATAATAACAACTATAATATATGTGAGCTCACCAAAGGAGAGTGTACGGAGGAAGGAGAAGAGGCCTTAGGACAGAGAATTTGGAGATCTTTATACTTAGAACATATGAGAAAGAAATAAGGCTACTTCTATATCTGTGGAGCTATAGTCCTACTGTGTGTTGTCCTGGTCGGGTCACATTTGAAGTGTTGTTTTCAATTGTAGGCATGACATTTTAGGAAGATATTGATAATCCATTACAACCCAACAAGAAATTTATTAAACAGCTATGGTATTTTAGGCACTCTACTAGCTGCTGCAGATGGAGAGGGGAATAAGGCCTGTTCTCAAAGTGCTTGCATTCTCTTAGGAGATACAACATGTACAGATGGGTAAAAGAAAAGTAATCTGAGGAGGAAGAGCACATTAACTGATTGTGTCTCCATGGTGTTGCTACTGGACTTTGATGACTCTGGAGGACAGCTCAGCCCCACTCATATCCAATTCACATGCAAGTCAAGACATTACCTTCATGATGTCAGTGGTCCCCTCTGAAAATAAAGGACAAACAACACCAAGAGGAGGTGGCCACTGTGCTGAGCCTTGAAGGAAAGAAAAGATTCTGAGAAGCTATGGAAAGAGGGAGGAGGAAACAGAAGATCATACCTAGGAGTTCATGGTCAGATCTGTTTTAGAAGAATCATCTTGTCAGCTGAGTGGAGGATGGGGACAGCCTTGGGGCAGGGAGCCCATTTTGAAGGCTGTCACAATAATCCAGGCAAGAGGTGATGAGGGCTTTAACTAGAGTTATGTTGTGAGTAGAGAGAAGGGGATGTTGTGAAGGTAGAAATGACAAGATTTGGCAATGAGTTGGATATGTCGGAGGAGTACAAATGAGGAGAAAGAATGAGATCAAAGTAGTAGGCCTAGATGGGGTGGTGGTATTCTTGAAAGTCATAGCAAAGTTTTGAAGAAAGGAGAGATTTGGGGGAAACATAATGAGCTATGTCTTAGACAGGTTGAGTTTAAGATGCGTATAGGACATCTAGTTCTAGAGGGAAAAGAGGCAGCTGGGGAATGTGTGATTGTAGTTCAGAGGAAAGACTAGGACTGGATATATAGATCTGGGAATCATTCACATAGAGAAAGATGGGAATTGAACTCATGGGAACTGATAAGATCACCAAGTGAGATAGTCTAGAGTGAAAAGGGAAAAGAGCCCAGGTTAGAGCCCAGGGCAGGGGTGTTGGGGTGATAGGAATGCCCATGGCTAGAGGACATGACATGAATGAACCAGATGGCAGTGAGACACACAGAGAGAGCACCAGAAGAGAACAATGTCACAAAAATCCCAGAGGAGAGAATATCCTGAAGGAGAAGTGAGGGTGTGAAGAAGAGTGTGGCGGAGAGGTCAAGAAGGATAAAGATTAGAAAAGAGAATTCTATTTGACAAGAGGTCATTGTCATCCTTTTTTAGTTCCTTGTCAAAGTGGATAAAACATTTATAATTTTATATTTTTTTTTGTTACACGAGAGGCATTGATCCTGGCTTTATTCACTTAAAGTTACATCCAGCATTTGTTGCAGCTCTTTCTTCAAATTCCAGATGTTTTTAGAATCTCAAACCTGGATTCAAGCTGTGGCTTTCAAATTCAAATTTTCAAGTAAAAAAAATGACTTGCCGGTAAAATTGGAAACTGTTAGTGCAGATCCAAAAGAAGTAAAATCCAAATACAAACTTGTTGAGTTCAAAAAATAAGTAGAGTCAGCAGCTGTCACCTTGGACTACCTAGGGTCTAGACACCATGGGTACATGCCAATCAAACCATCCACCCACTAACTCTTAGTCAAGTTTCTTTTCCTCTTGGCTTGCACTTTAAAATTAAGGGTCACAGTGATTTAAAAATAATATAGCTAAGTCATTTGGGTGCCAACACATCCTCATATAGAATACATGCTCAATAACTTACTTAGGTGGCTTTCTAAGACCCTGGGTCATGAAAAGTAGAGGATAACATATTTATTAGGGCTGTGGGGAGGGATGTATCCAGAAAAAAGAATGGTATTGTTGTTAAGTGGTTTTTCAATTGTATTTGCCTCTGTGACCCTATTTGGGGTTTTCTTGGCAGAGATACTGGAGTGGTCTGCCATTTCCTTCTCTAGCTCATTTACCCGATGAGGAAACTGAGGCAAACAGGTCTAAGTGACTTGCCCAGGGTCACACAGCTAGGAAGTATCTGAAGGTGAGTCTTTCTGATTCTAGGCCCAGTGCTCTATCTATTGTGCCCCCTAACTGCCCTAAAAACTGACAGAAAAGACAGTAATGTATGAACAAAAGTTCCCAATTATTCTTTAAAGAGGTCATTGGTACCCTTGGGGAGTATAGTTTCTTTAGAGTTGTGAGGTCTAAAGGCAAGATTGCAAGAAGGTGAAAGTGGGCAGTGAAAGTATAGTAAAGACTATACTTTCTAGAAGTTTAGCAATTTAGGGGAGGCAATTAAAGCTGGTTCAGGGGAAGGGTTTATTGTTTTTTGTTTGTTTTGTTTTTTTGAGGAAGGCAATCAGTTAAGTGACTTGCCTAAGGTCACACAGCTAGTAAGTGTCTGAGGCCAGATTTGATCTCAGGTCCTTCTGACTGCAGGGCCAGTGCTTTATCTACTGTGCCACCTAGCTATCCCTTTGTTGGTATTGTTTCCTTTGGAGCAGTGGAAACCTGAGCATTTTTATCAGCATAGAAAAGCATAAAAAATAGAGGGAGAGCAAAGTTGAGAAAGGAAATGACAAGTGGAACAAGGTCCTAGAATGGGATGGATCAAAGGACCAGAATGAAGGCGTCAGTGTTAGCAATAAGGGCAGCTCCTTTTCTGAGAACAGATGAAAAGAAGAGACAATAGATGAAGATGGTTTTTGAAGTGAATGGGGTGGAGGGGAGTGAAGAAACTCAAAAGGGATGGTTTCAATCTTCTACTCTCCCCGGAGACTGACTGTAAACATTAAGGATAGGAGGGTCCAGAGTGGTCTCCATCAATTAGCCCCTGTGAAAAATCAGCTGGTGAGGGTGGATCCTGATATTAAAAGAATGAGAGCAGTAACATCGCTAATGAGTTAGGCTCATATCACGCCATGGAGTAAGGCAGCCTTTTCCTGAACTTCATTTTAGAGTAATTAGTTTTTAATATTCTTAGCTAATACAAGTAGAGAGCAGCTAGGTTCTTGCTGCTGCTTGCCCGCTGTTTGTCCTTCATTCCAAAGAGGACCATGACATCAGGAAGGTGATGCCATGACTTACAAATGAATTGGATTTAAGTGGGGGAGGGCTATACAAAGTCACCAGCTTCACTTTCTTCTTTAGAGCCATCTGGCCAGATAGGGATCAGGACAACTGGAGATGGCCTAGGAAGGGGTGGTGCAGTGCAAAGAGCAACTGGCTTGGGATCAGGAAGACTCATCTTCATGAGTTCAAATCTAGCTTCCGACACTTGCTAGCTGTGTGACACTGGGCAAGTCATTTAATCCTGTTTGCCTCAGTTTCCTCATCTGTAAAATGAGCTGGAGAAGGGAATGGCAAACCACTCTGATATGTCTGCCAAGAAAACCCCAAATGGGGTAATAGAGACTCAGACACAACTGAAAAATGACTTAATAACGATGCAATTTAAAAATCCTGGGGTAGAGTTGAACCTCCGTAATTGAGGAAAATAACATCTTGTTGCACCAAACCATTACAGTATTTGGTCTTAGCCAGATTGTTGTTAGAAATGACAGTGTTCTTTCCAAGCTCTTACCATTCAATGGTGTCTGCCTTTTGAAGCTAACCTCATGTGCATCTTCTTATTCTGGATCAGCTACATGATTCCATTAACGTTTTCTCATGGATCTGTATTTCTTTAAAATAAAAATACTGAAAACTTGGCTATTAAAAATTAAGCCAAATTATCACCACAATATGTTTGTTTGACCCAGTCTTCTCTCTGGATTGACTCTCTTTACAAACTGGCCTTTGTGTAGTGTTGTGAATACTTCAATCCTGACAAATGACTTCAGCAGACTTGTAGACAACATCTCAGGCAGCCTGGAAGACCTTTTTTTCAGCAAAAACAGCCACTTCCTAATTGGTACCAAGGGGAAAACATTTCATATAGTTACTAGCAGTCACTGAGCTTTCACAAGAACAAATGAAAATACTTCTTAAATCTCTTCAAAGGGAACTTGTGGTAAATCAAAGTTACAGAAAGAAAAAAAGTCTATCTGTTCAAGACCATAGACCAAGGCGGTATTCATTTGTAGGGCTAGGGGTGGGGAAATGTTGAATAAGTGAGATGCATTTGAACCTATTTTCCAAATTTTTTATTTTAGAGACTTTTCTCTCAATGCTTCAGTCACCTTTAAATCTTACTCCAATGTTTCATAATGGTGTGGAGGTGACCCAGGCTTCTCTATAGCACCAGGTCAAAAGGCTTTTTGTATGGGCCTAGTATAGACGGTATATCTGCTGTCCGAAGGAGAAACTATATAGCCAAGGACAGGCAGGCTCATCACCAGAAGGTTTGACACCAGCTTGTACTTTGGCCACTTATTAAAAAAAGTTTTATTAAAAGTTTCTGCTCTTTTGCATGACAATTTCTTGATAGATACCCCCTTCCCTTGTACCATCCTTTGTCACAAAGAAAAAAAATTAGGAAAAACTGAAGTGATGGTATCTAACTGTATATGCGACATTCTGCCCTCCTTGTCTGCTGGCTTGCTACACAGAGGAAGAAATTGTGGTTTATCATCTCTTCTCCAGGAATAAGATGGGTCGTTGCAATTAGCTCTGCTTTCATTTATACTGTTTTTACCATTGAGGGTACTATTTTCAAGGTGCTTCAAACTCTTCGCTTTACTTCTATTCATACAAATCCTTTCATATGTCTCCAGTTTTCCAAATGTTCCTCTTTGACAGCTTTTATGGCACAGTAATATTCCATTATATTAATGTACCACAAACCACAGTCCTGCATGAAGAATGTTTACCAAAGTATGAAGGAATCATAATCTTCCTTGGTTGGTGTAGACCCTGTAGGAATAAACTATGTATCCTTGAAGTAAGTAGTTCATAGGTGATTTTTTATTACAGAATGAATACAAATTGATCTCCCCTTTCCTCTCCCCTCTTCTCTTCCCTTTCCTTTCCCACCTCTCCCTCCTCTCTCTTCTCTTCTCCCTTCCTGATCCCCTCTCTCCACTCTCTCCCCTTTTCTCTCCCCTCCCCATCCTCTTTCTTCTCCTCCCCTCCCCCTTCCTTCTCCTCCCTCTTCCCCTTTCCTCCCCTTCCTTCCTTTCTTTCTCTTTTTTCTTATTTTCTTTCTTAAAAGGAAGGGATAAAAAGACAGCTGGAGGAAAAAAATTCTCCAGTCTTCAGTTTATCAGGGAATATGAAGTCCTTTCTGATAGAATGGAAGAAATTTTCCGGGAGGAAAACAAAGGTGAAAAAAGGCTGTTGTGCTGGTTAAAGGAAAAGCAATACTGTAATGGTTGGTTTCTCCTTGCAGAATGGTAGAGGGAGTCATGCATCACCCTGATTAGATTAGTCAGGAAGTGACTGTTTTTCTAGGATGAGCATTTAGACTTCCTGGAATGTTGATATGGAGATAAGAGACTAATCATGACTGCTACCTGTTTGTCATGACCCCCATGAGAAAGCTCTCTAGGCATACTTGTAGACAGAAAGACAGACAAAAAGACAGAATATTATTAAGCACTTACTAATAAGCTAGACTCTAATCTCAAGGAGCTTACATACTAAGAGGGGAAGACAATCCATGAAAGGGAGCTGCACTAAGGTGGGTACCTGTTGGGGGTGGGTGGGAAGAAAGCAGGTGTGGTGGGGCGAAGCAGACCAGTAAAACCTCTGAGCAGGAAAGTGAAAGATTTGAAAGGCCCAGGTAGGTTTCATGAGTACTTTTTTTTATTTCAGTAGGGATTTTATAGTAGAAAGAAAAATACTGGAAGCGAACAGCTAGTCAAGAAGGTATGTCAGAGACTGGGATTTTAGTATCTATGGTATCAGTATTGGAGGGAGATTAGGGGAATACAGAGCTCAGCAGAGGAAGAGAGACAGCAACTAAACTGTATGTGGAAAATGTTCTTGCAATGCTTCGCATGTGCCAGGGCTATGGGGAATAGGAAGCTGACTGAACCCAGAGTTCTACCAAAGCTTTTCAGGGAGTCAGATAAGAAGACAGCTACTTGTGTTTCTTTTTTTTTTTTTTTTAGGCAATTGGGGTTAAGTGACTTGCCCAGGGTCACACAGCTAATAAGTGTCAAGTGTTTGGTCTGAGGCCGGATTTGAACTCAGGTCCTCCTGACTTCAGGGCCGGTGCTCTATCCACTGCACCACCTAGCTGCCCCTACTTGTGTTTCTTTTGGATCAAATCAACCTGTACCTGCTAGGAGGACATTTGGTGATAAGCAATGAACATGGTGCTGATAGTGTAGCTGTGGAGAGAATGAGTTTAATATGTATTGAGGTGGGACAAATTGAAGCTGGGATATGCTTGGGAGCCTTGTTTGATTCTGGGCCTCCTCCTCTTTTGTCATCCTTGTGTTGTATGGGCCTGTTCTCTGGTGTGTGTGTGTGTGTGTGTGTGTGTGTGTGTGTGTGTGTGTGTGTGTTCATGGTTAGTGCTTTAAGTAAACAATGAGAACTGTGGTCAGATCCAACCTGGTTTCACTTTTCTGAATTGCAGAAGCTGAGATTACTTCTGATTTTTCATCGGTAAGGCAGAATGCCCATCAAACAGCATTCAAGCATATGCGACATCCTTGTACCCCACAAAAGGAGCTGCACAGTATAAACTCTTACTAAATGTTTAATTTCTGCAGTAGCTGCATAAAAGCCAGCACCATAACGACTGTTTCCAGTGTACAACAACTACTCTCCAACCTTCCTTATCCATAGGACTGTTAACCATCCTGGTGCGGGTAGAATGGGGCTGGACAAATAATAGGTGGGAACCTTCTTTCTTTATGCTTTATCAGCCTTAGGAATAGTCAGAATAGAGAAGTGACTAAGTGGTGTGATTAGAATAATATGAAGTCTGCCATAATATCTCTTATTGACTTGGCATGCTAATATAAAAAACATTCTTTTATTAAAATGAAAATACAAATGGAACATTAAGCCATTATTGGTTTTTGGAACCTCTCCTTTCATAGCTACACTCCTGACTGTTTGGATTTCTCCACCATGCTTCAGTTGCCTTCTCGCCCTCAAAGACCCTTCTGCCCCTTTTGCCTCCTCCTTCCAATAATAAGTTCCTCTTGGAAACTCCATTTTGAGGAAATGCACAGGTCATCCATGCTCACTCCTTCACTCCTCTCCGTGCTCTGCTCCTGATTCTCTGGACTTCTCCACTGTCTCCCAAATGGGTACTTTTTCGTCCTCCATCTTTCCTACTCCCCTTGCTTTTCAGCTCCTTATAGGTGTTGTCTTCTACCATTAGAATGTAAGCTTCTTGGGGACAGGCTGTCTTTTTGTTTGTATTTGTGTGACCAGGTTTTGCTGAACTTTTTTTTATCCCTGAGGCCATGAGTGGATATTTGGTGGGAGGGTGAAGACCAGTCAGCCAACTGATGGTGGTGATGGAAATTATTGAAACACATTTACTTTCACTCCTATAAAAAACTAGCAAGAAATAGAATTATACTGTCCTATGCTTTGGCATGATGTGGTAAGGTAATATTAATAATAATAGCAATAATAATAGTTGACATTTATATAGACAACTAGGTGGCACAGTGGATAGAGTGTCAGACTCGGAGTGAGGAAGACCTGCATTCAAATCAGGTCTCAAACACTTCCTAGCTGTGTGACCCTTTGCAAGTCACTTAACCTCTCACCTCTGTTTCCTTATCTGTAAAATGGAGATAATAATAACAACTACCTTCCAGGGTTGTTGTGAGAATCAAATGAGATAATATTTGTACAGAGCTTAGCACAGTGCCTGGCACATAGTAGGTATTATATAAATGTTAACTATTATTATCATTGTTAGTACTCAAGAGTTACAAAGCTCCTTCATTTATATTAACTCATGACTCTGTAATGTAGTAAAAATGTTATCGTCCCTGTTTTATAGGTGAAAAAAAATTGAGGCTCAAAATGGTTTAATAATTTGCCCAAAGTCACACAGCTAAATAAATAATAGTAGCAGTGAGACTCAAAGTCAGGTGGTGAGCAGAGTGTTTGGCAGCTATCTTGGGACACAGTCTTAATGCCTACATATATTCATTAAAATCCTTTGTTTGTTCTTAAGCAAAGTGAGTACTTACTGAGTACTTTACTAAGTGCCTGCCTGGTACTGGATTAGTATCATGAGAGATGCAAAACGACTGGAAGACCTAGTGTCTTCACTTAAGGAACATTTGTGTAGAGTACATATTATTATAATGTGAAAAAAACTGAATAGTCAAAGGAAATGCTTGATAATTAACTTTAAACTATATACAAAGTGCTGGGGAAATGAAAAATAGGCAAGGAATCAATATTGATTATGTTGATCAGGGAAACTTCCTGGAGTAGGTGATTTACAAGACAGCTTAAAGGAAATAATGGATTTGGTTGGAAGAATGAATTCAGAGGATATTTTCTTGCTCTTATTCTTTTTTCTTCATTCATTCTGAAGACATTTACTATATGTTGTCTACAAAGCATTATTGTAGCCACTGGGGGAACTACAAAGTTTAGCTAAAACATGATCTTTACTCTCATGGAGCTTAGGGCCTAACAAGGGAATAAAACACAAACATGGATGCACAATATTTTATGATAAGTGCATGAGAGAGTTGGAAAACCAAGTACTTTGTGATCAATAATGTCAATCAGATGAATAATGATTGGTTCTTCATTTGGAAAGAAATTTAAAATTTTTGAGATACAGTTCCATACTTCTATAGAGGAATAAAAAGTAATTGTCATTAGTTACTAATTTGTCACAAGCCATAATTTATGTGTATGTATTATCACATGCTTTATCTCTTATTTTAAATACCATATTTGGGAGCAATGTGGCACCTAAGCTTCCTGAACAGAACTCTATGGAACATGGGTAATATATTTCCTTTCAACTCTCAAAATACAGGATGGCACGCAAGTAAATATGGGGGTGGGGTATGAACAAAAGACCTATATGAAACTGGCAGAGCTATTATCTTGGTTCTCTGTTCCTGCCTCTATAAGGAATACCTGCCAGCAACAAAATCCTTAGTCCCTCAACTAAAGGAGAAGATTGCTTCATTTTTGTTGCTTTTTACTTCTTCATATAATTAAGAATTCATCATATATATACATATATATACACATACATATATATATACATATATATACACAGGGTGACAGACATAAACACATCATTCTTTCAAAGGGAATTGGATTTGTTTAATTGGAAAAAATGGTTTTTTTCCTTTCTAGAGTATTTTTTAATTTTTAAATAATTTTTAAAGCTCAGAATCCTCTAGATTTCATTAGAATTGGTTTTAGTATACGATTTAAACACCTTTCAAAAAGATGTAGATTAGGAAAAGTGCCATACCTTCCAAATAAGACCAAATATAGGAATTTTTTATCAATTGGGACAGAAATAATCATGAAACATAGAAATGACTATGAATTAGACTATCCTAATTCATAGCATAGAGAGAGAAGACCACATTTTTGGCTGGGTAAGCAGTTAATCACCATCAGGTTAGCCAAAGATAATTTTAATTCTTTTTCTCTCTGTTGTTGGCTGATGCAATATTGATTGACAGATCAGGCAGCCTGTAAAGGATACAGTGGACACTAGAGTCACTTTGTGGGTTAGCATTCATTCAAAACCTTAGCCAATAAGCCCCAAATAGTATGTTTACTTTTAACAGCTGGTCAAAGGAAACATTAAGTTTAAAATAAAGACATTTAATCCAACTGTTTTACAAATAAAGTGACAGTAATATATATACCCTCATGCTCACAGATTACCATACCAGTGGAAAAGGGTATATATGTAGAGGTACTAATGACCAAAGGTCTGTGCCTATGGCATCAGATATGGGAAACCAATTAGATTTACCTGAGCAAGAACCTGTCCCTTCTATAAAAGCCATGGCCCTTACCTACCTAAGTGAGAGGCTCCCATATGAAGGAGATAGGACTTCAGCTATCCTTCATCTCGTCCCCTTCCATTAACTAGGAGAAGTGACAGAAAGCTTGTGAAACTTAGTATTCTAAGTTCAAAAACAGCCTGTCTGATGGATCATTGATGAATCCCCTTCCTTTTCCTATGAAAATCGTAATACTCAAGTTTTTTTTTTAATTCTACTGATTGTTATCCTTCTTTCATTTTCTGTCTCCTTATCTCCAACCCTGTCTCATGTTGGGTCTTTCCTTGGTACAAGGTTGATTGCATAACACAGAGGTTCCCTAACTTTCTCAGTTCACCATAGCCTTAGTATCTCAGTAATTTTTTCATGGCACCTCTAGGTCAAAATAAATGCTTGACAATTCTCTTTTTAAATAATTAGGTCCTAATGAAAAGCATTTATATCCTGAAAACTTAATAGTCATTTAAAAAAAATAATACATACAGTATGTTTATTTAATTTTTAAATAACCATAGTTATATCCTAAGAACTTAATAGCCATTTGAAAAAAAAACACATAAATTAGAAGAAAAAATAATATTTTATGTAATTCTTAAATAACCACAGTTACTTACTAATCAGATCTCTCTGCTCATGGGGCCTTGTACAACTTTTCCAGCTTTGGAATCATATTGGACTCTACCACCTAATTTCCTGTTATACATTGATTTCTGCATACTACTTGCTTTTTATCATAGTAACTACCCAAATCTCAGCTTCACAAAGATGTGATACCACAAATGAGAAGGTTTAAGAAGTTACTGGCATAACCTTAAGTACAAGTAAATAAAAACATATCTCAAATTGAAAAGAAATGTAGAACAATAACATTAAAACTGAAACTGTGAACTACCTTGAAGCAGTAATTGGAGCAGTGCTCAACAGACTTGGAGTATCACTGTTTGCCTTGAAAATTCAAAATATTCAAAAAATTCAAAATTATCTCCCGAGAATTTGCTATGGTGCCTCAGGTTATGGATAGAACATATTTCTGATGAATATGACCTTTTTTGGAAACTTCTAGATCTCAAAACTGCTGGATCAGCTGAGAACCCTGGGCCTCCTCAGATGGGACAAGGTCCCCAATGACCTACTGTGAGATACTGAGATTTGGCAATAAAGTGTAGCTTTACAATGGCAAATTAAAAGCCCAGGCCGAGTTTTTAGAAGTTATGTTTTACTCAATTCATAAATTATCACAGGGTTGGAAGAGACTTCAGAGACCATTTAATCCAACCCATATATGACTAATAATCCTATTTCTGACATCTCAACAGGTGGTTGTTGAGTCTTTTCTTGAAGACTTCTAGTGATGAGGAACCCAGCCTCCTGCAGAAGCATTTTGGGATTGCTAGAAAAAATTTTTTTTCTCCCCTTGAACCAAAATCTTCTTTGCTGTAACGTCCACTCATTACTTCTAGTTATGTCCCCTGAATTAAGCAGAAGAAGACTAAACCCTCCTTAACAGGACAGCACTTCACATACTTGAAGAAGATGCTCATCCTCTAAATCATCTCTTTTTTCAAGCTAAATATCCAAATCAATTTTGGATGTCATAATCTGAATCTGCGCTGGTGACCCTTCCACCCTTCTGCAAACTCTCTAGTTTATCAATGCCCTTCCCCAAAACGTGGTGCCCAGGACTTAATACAATGCTCCAGATGTGATCTGAGTAGGTCAAGTTCAGTGAGACTGTTCTGCGGTGTTCTAGACCTTGCTCAACACTGTGCTAAGCACTGGGCATTTACCACAGGGCAGGGCTGTCAAAGGCTCAGAGGAAAGCATACAGTGCTTCAGAGGCTTTCTGGGACTCTGAGTAGGTTATATCAGACCAACTTCTCTTGTTGTTTGTCCCTGATTTTCAAAGAGGACCAATGATATCACGGGGTGAAGTCTTGACTCCAATGTAAATTGGATTTAAGTGAGGTAGAGTTACATAAAATTGTTACCTCACTGTCTCTTCAGTGTGACTGAATGTCTCTTCAGAATGACTGGTGATGGATGTCCCAGGAAGCAGTGATAGACCTTGGCGTCTGATGTCTGATGTCTGACCAACCTCTATGCGTTCCACCATGCCTGTTTTATCTGTGATCCTGGCTGTTGGAATGAGTTGTTCTCACCTGTCCATTTGGCCCGGGGATGTCTTTGCAAGCATGGGGACTCATTGGTGAATTTGAGGCCTGTCAATGACCGTCAACCTGGTTTAGCCCATCTTCCAGGACAATTAGTAGGGTATGACCACTGAGCATGCTACAGCTTCTTGGAGCCACAGGGGAGAGTTAAGTGCTAGGTAGACACCAAAGGTAGATGAGCAGTCCTGAAAAGGACTCAGCAAGCCCTAATACCAGAGGTGTTAGTCCTCCCTCAACATCTCATACACCCCAATTTTTTCATTATAAGAGATGAAGAAAGTAGTTGTAGTATTGCAATGCATATACCCTTTGTTTTTTTCTGCTAGCTTATAATTTACTTTTCATAATAAAAAAATGCTATTTACCCTACCCTGCATTCAGCTTATTTTTCTTGTGAATAATTCCTTTTGAGATATTGGGGTGGAGCCAAGATGGCGGAGTGGAGGCAGGGACTTGCTTGAGCTCTCCCCCAAATTCCTCCAAATACCTGTAAAAAAATGGCTCTAAACAAATTCTAAAGCAGCAGAACCCACAAAAAGACAGAGTGAAACAGATTTCCAGCCCAAGACAACCTGGATGGTTGATCAGAAAGGTATATCGTGCTGGCCTGGTAGAGGAGTGCAGTTTGGCGTGGGCACCCAGGCTGCAGCGATGCTGGAGCAGGTCTCAGAGGACTGAATTGTGGGCAGCTGTGGCGATTTCCAGACTTCTCAACCCATGAACACCAAAGACAAGTTAGAAGGTCAGTGGGAAAAGTCTGTGACTGTGGTGAGAGTTAGAAGCTAGGTCTCAGTCACAAGTCCTGAGCGTGGGTCATGACTGCCTCCTGAGCTTCCAGCCCACAGACTGAGGGGGAATCGAGTGGCTGATTAGAGGGGGATTACAGGGATCTCTTTGCCAGTGCTGAGGAAGGAATCTCTTGCTTTGCCTGTGCTTGGATCTGGGTCACAGTTCTGAGGGGCAGTCCTGGGGCGAGGAGAAGTGCTAGTGTGGTGGAGCTTGTAGTAGCTGTGGAGAGGAAACACCTCACCCCTTATCATACCACCTTGGAAGAACTGAAAATTTACAGGTCCCTAGAAGTATCTCTGAAAACAGCTGTACAAACCCCCAAAGCTTGGGACAGTATATTCTCCACATTGGAAACAGACTCTTACCTTAACAAAGAGTTTAAAAGTCAAGTAACTGGCCGGGATTATGAGTCAGACTATGTTATCTTACCTCGGTGACAAAGAAGATCAAAACATACAACCAGGAGAAGATAACAAAGCCAAAGCTCCTACATCCAAAGCCTCCAAGAAAAATATGAATCAGTCCCAGGCCTTGGAAGAGCTCAGAAGGGATTTTGAGAAGCAAATAAGAGAAGTAGAGGAATAACTGGGAAGAGAAATGAGAGTGATGCAAGAAAATCATGAAAAACAAGTCAACAGCTTACTAAAGGAGGCCCAAAAAAATACTGAAGAAAATAACACCTTAAAAAATAGCCTAACCCAAATGGCAAAAGAGGTCCAAAAAGCCAATGAGGAGAATGCCCTATGGCCAAATGGAAAAGGAAGTCCAAAAGATTACTGAAGAAAATACTTCCTTAAAAATTAGAATAGAGAAATTGGAAGCTAGTGACTTTATGAGAAATCAAGACACTGTAAAACTAATCCAAAAGAATGAAAAATTAGAAAACAATGTGAAATATCTCATTGGAAAAACAACTGACCTGGAAAATAGATCCAGGAGAGGGAATTTAAAAATTATTGGGCTATCTGAAAGCCATGATCAAAAAAAGAGCCTAGACATCATTTTTCAAGAAATTATCAAGGAAAACTGCCCTGATATTTTAGAACCAGAGGGCAAAATAGAAATTGAAAGAATCCACCGATCTCCTCCTGAAAGAGATCCCCAAAGGTAAACTCCTAGGAATATTGTAGCCAAATTCTAGAATTCCCAGGTCAGGGAGAAAATATTACAAGCAGCCAGAAAGAAACAATTCAAATATTGTGGAAACACAATCAGGGTAACACAAGATTTAGCAGGTTCTACATTAAGGGACCACGGGGCATGGAATATAATATTCTGGAGGGCAAAGGAGATAGGATTACAACCAAGAATCACCTACCCAGCAAAACTCAGTATAATCCTGCAGGGGAAAAAATGGCTATTCAGTGAAATAGAGGGCTTTCAAGCATTCTTTATGAAAAGACCAGAGCTGAATAGAAAATTTGACTTTCAAATGCAAGATTCAAGTGGAACATGAAGAGGTAAACAGGAAAGAGAAATCATAAGAGACTTATTAAGGTTGAACTGTTTACATTCCTGCATGGAAAGATGATATTTGTTACTGATGAAACCTTTGTTAGTATTAGGGTATTTGGAGGGAAAAATTTTTATGTATGTATATAGATAGATAGATAGATAGATAGATAGATAGATAGATAGATAGATAGATAGATAGAGGGCACAGGGTGAGTTGAAGATGAAGAAGTCATATCTGGAGAATAAAATTAAGGGGTGAGAGAGGATAATAGTAGGAGAAGGAGAAAGGGAGAGGTAGAACAGGATAAATTATCTCACAAAAAAAACATAAAAGAAAAGACTTTTACAGTGGAGGGGAAACAGGGGAAGGTGAGAGGGAATGAGTGAATCTTATTCTCATAGGATTTGACTTAAAGAGGGAATAACATACACACTCAATTGGGTATGGAAATCTGTCTTACCCTACGGGAAAATAAGGGGGGAAGGGGACAAGAGAGTAGGGGGATGATAGAGAGGAGGGCAGATTAGGAAAGGGGATAATCAGAAGCAAATATTTCTGAGGAGGGACAGGGTCAAAAGAAAGAATAGAATAAATGGGGGGCAGGATAGGATTAAGGGAAATAGAGTTAGTTTTTCACAACATGTTTGCTATGGAAGTGTTTTGCATAACTGCACATGTATAGCATATATTGAATTGCGTACCTCTTCAATGAAGGTGGGTGGGGAGGATGGAAGGGAGAAAATTTGGAACCCAAAGTTTTAAAAACACATGTTTAAAAAAATGTTTTCAGATGCAACTGGGAAGTAAGAAATACAGGAAATGGGGTACAGAAATCTATCCTGCCCTACAGAAAAATAGAAGAGGAAGGGGATAAGAGAAGGGGGGGAGAGATAGAAGGGAAGGCAGACTAGGGGAAGGGGTATTCAGAATGCATGTCATCTTGGGGTGGGGGGAGGGGTGAGATGGGATGAAAATTTGGAACTCAAAATCTTGTGGAAGTAAATGTTGAAAACTAAAATAAATTCAAAGAAATTTAAAAAAAGAAAAAAAAAGAGAAGATGTTGCTATTATGACTGCCTTGTAACACAACTCTTCTGCTGGGAAAGGTGTAGTAGGGGGTGTCCTCAAAAGAAGGTTTCTTACTGAATTCTAGTTATGTTTCATATACTGCTAAATTGGGGTAGATGCAGTTTACTAACTCCAGGTTTGGTCGGAAACATTGTAGTCCCTGATTTAGGGCCAATGAGAGGATAGTGAGGGTTCTTGTGACTTTGTGGCTTGCTACAGTAGCAGGATTTCAGTGGAAATCCTTACTCTATTGTTTGATTTTTGCAGTACTTCTCTCTCTTCTTGTCCCCTCCCCAATTAAAGTACCATATTTATTTTTAAAAGTCAAAGTGAAATAAAATTCGTTTGGTCTTAAGATTTGGAGGAGAATGATGCGACACTTTTAGATATAACAAAACCACGAATGAGAACTGCTAGGTGGATGTGAATATATAACTTTAAGTCTCTAAATTCCTTTGCAGATTTCAGCTGCAGAAAAATGGAAGAGCCAAAGGTTAAAATGCTTGGGTTCTGAAATACCAAAGTCAATTGAAAAAAGAATGTGAGTTTCTCAATTAAATAAATTTAATTTCAATTAAAATAAATACCTAGGATTTAATTAATGTCATTTCTTCTCTAGATTTCAAAACAATGGTATGCACACTACCTTCGATCTTCATATCAATTCTGAGATAGGATTATAATAGATATTACTCTATTGTTTGAATTTCCCAATACTCTTCTCCTTCCATGTTCCCTTTATCTTCATTATATAGTTAGAAAAGCTGAACCATAGAGAAGTCAGGTACTAATGTCAGAGGTGCACTTGAATCTAGGTCTTTTAATCCTCTGATCAGTCCTGTCTTCAATGGACTTAATGTGATGCCAGATGTTCCACAGGGTTCTTTAAACTGTGAGGTTCATTAAAGGGAAAATGGCCAAATAACGAGCAACTTACATGCAATAGCAAAGCACTGTAATAATTTTTAAGAGGAGCAGGCTTGCTGTGTGTTTGAGGCCAATTGACACATCTAATTTCTCAATGATTTTTTGATTTAGAAGATCTGAAGTGCTTCCTATTGCATTTTGTCTGTAGAGTTTTGGGTCATTTTTAACTCTGCCTTTCAGCAATTGTACAATACAACAATAAAAATTAGGTTTCTTCTTGGAAATAGATGTTTGTTGGGTGGGTTTCTTGGGAAACATTTTTTTTTTCAGTTGTCATCACTACTGAGAAAATTGAAGCAGTCTTCTTGGGATTCATTTGAATGTTCTTATTCTAAAGCATATAATTTCTCTAGTTCTCCATTTGATTGAATCTTTATCACATTTATTTATTTAACTGATAAATTATCATACTTTTTGTTTTCCCTATTTTGTTGATATTTTTCAATGCAAGCTTTAGAAAATGATAGATGCTTTCTTGGATCAGTTTTTTTCATTTTGAAAACTTTTTTTTGTTTTGTTTCCTAGCTATTCTGCTATTCATGTACTTTTTCCAAGGAGTGCACATATCACTGCATCTTGACAGCTAATTTCCATGAAATTTCTATATATCAAGAATTCTGAAGAAAAGAAAACTTGTTTCTTTTAGGTGAGCTGTGTAAATATCTAAGTTAATAATTACTTGGAAGATCATTTAAAAGAATTGAAAAGGGGCAGCTAGGTGGTGCAGCAGATAGAGCTCTGGCCTTGGAGTCAGGAGGACCTGAGTTCAAATGTGACCTCAGACATATGACACTTACTAGCTGTGTGACCCTGGGCAAGTCACTTAACCCCAATTACCTCACTAAAAAGCAAAAAAAAAAATTTAAAATTAGTAGCTCTCAATTTTTAATAGAAAATATTGCTGTAGTGTCTTGACAAAAACTTTTGCTTCTATGCTTCCATTTCTTTATCTTAGTTTTTCAACTATCTGCATTTTATGAGAATTTTGTTTGTATAGTTTTATATATACATATATGTGTATATATATATGTGTGTGTATACATATGTGTGTGTGTGTATATATATATATCTATATATATATATCTTACACACATATGAGAACTAGGGCAAAGTGTGAGACAGATTTTCCCCAGTGCCCAAACTACTTTCCTGATAGCAACATTATTTTTTCCAAAAGGATGATACTCAATGTCAATAAGCTTCTGAAACTCAGCATCTTGCAGAAGACATCACACAAATGTCTTAAGGTAATGCAAATGTAGCCAACCTTTAACAGGTGCTAGAACCCCGAGAGCATCAGGAGTAAAGGGGTTCCCTTTTTCAATTCAAAAGTCTTAATTAATAAACACCTATCAATTGTCTATTATGTACAAATAATTTGCTAGGCACTGGAGAATACAAAGACAAAAATGCAACAGTCTCTACTCTCAAGGAGTTTGCATTCTAGTCAGGGAGAAAATGTACAGATAGAAGAGTTTATCTGGAATCTCTGGATTCTGAAGGACTTGATATGATAGTGTGCCTTGATTGCAATGTATATTCACTTTGCATATCAGATTTCTCTACCTTTGCTCCCACAAAGTGTTTCTTTCCATCTGTTACTAACTAATTGTCTTTCCTATTACAACAATGTTTAACGTACTTCATTTTTGTTGAGACTACAACATAGGCTTAAGCTTACCCCAGGAAACAATTATCCAACTCATTATCCAAAATCTCTAAAACACTTGAGCAATTTTTCTTCTCTTCATGATGTATTTTCATAATCCTTACATCATATCTATCAGTATCGCCTCTATTTCACAAAAGGGGGCCTACAAATTCAGCGAGTCCCTGCTTCACTTACCCAAAATTTCAGAGTAAACCAGTCACAGCTATTGGCTCTCCTTATATTCTCATCTTATCTAGATTGCTGCTTATTCTACTACACGTCCTGCTGTGACATTTGAGGTGGTTGGGCCTTTGTCTCTTCACCTAATTTATTAATTTGATGGATTTATTAGTAGTTATATGAAGGTGAAAAAGACAGATTATTCAAGGTTTGATAAAGTTAAGTTCTAAAAGCACTGTCATTTCCTGAGATGTATATTATTCTTTAGTAACTTGCTTCAGAATAAGGAAAGTACTTGTTCCAGGAGCAACACAAATTGTACAGGGATTTTATATTGGCTAATTTTCTTTTATTTTTATGGAAAGAAGATATTGAGAAAGGCATTTGTGGTTTACATTGGAAAGAGAAAGATAAAATCTTTTGATTATTCATTTAAGTCTGATTTAGAAAAATTCCTAGTTAAAAGTTAGGAGAGAAGGGCACATTTCCAGATGCAACCAAGTCTATCATTTCTAAACAGGAATTTAAACACATGGAGGGAGAAATGAGTGATGCTACAAATAGTCTTCATGGGTATCACATCAAATACCTGAACTGATTATTTTTCATGTAGGTGCCTAAATATACATTGTTTCAAGTTTCTGATCTGGCTATAATAGATATTAGGATTCCAAACTTTTTAAATGGTGCATTTTTCTTTACCTCTGGTTTACGCTCCAAGCTCCTTTTGGACAGAGACTGTTCTGTATTTTGTCTTTGTATCTTCAGAGTTTAGCACAGTGCTTTGCACATAGTTGACGTCAAATAAATGCTTGTTGAATAGAGTCTTTGTTCAAGAACTAGGCAGCTCCCCCCTAACAACAAGCTGAGGGCCCCTTGTTTCTCAAGGTGTGCTGTGTACTGTATGATGCAAGGGCTATGCTCATGCTATAGCAGTCTGTAGAAAGGGGCAGGAGGAGGATGCCCTTGGCACAACTCATACATTCATTCCACTCTCTCAACTCCAGAGAGACTGAGTTTATTTGCAGCTGAGATTTACCCTCTCTCTTTCCTGTTTCTCTTTGTGTACTTCTCAACTGCATGGGGTTGGGGATTACGGCAGGTGCGGGGGGGTGGGGGGAGAAGGCACCTGCTTCTGATATTAGGTTATCAGTAATTTCACAATATAGGGAGCCTTTTAAATATTAATACAGAATAATAACTCAGCTGCAACCAGCCTCTTTCCCTGTTTTCACAGTGTCTGGCCAGCCAGTGGACATCCTTAGATTTCTGGGGACTCTTCAGAGCAGGGTGGCATGATAGGTGAGTGTAGGGATGAGAGGAGAGTCAAAAGAGAAGGGGAGAACCTGCTGCACTGCTTTCTCTCCTCATTTCCTCCACTCTTTTCCAGCCCCCACCTCCCTGGGTTGCTATGCAGTTTCTATGGCAGCAGCATCCTCAGACTCAACTTTCACCCATCATTTAGAGCCAATTAAGGTAAAATAGTGAAGGGGGGGAAGAGGAGGGCGGGAAGATAAGGGGGAGTGTTGGGGGGGGGGGGAGAGGGAGGAGAATCCAATTTAATGCTGCAAGTGAAGCGTTTACTCTGCCAAAGTCGCATTACAGATTCTAAAGCTGCAATTATAGCTCCTCTTTTCCTCTTTCCAAGCCTGAGCGGGAAGCAACAACAACTCTTTTCTCAGCTGTGGTATTGGTGGGTAGAGGACACATCACACAAGCAGCCATATTGAAGACCCCTTGGGGGGGAAACCCCAATATCCCAGAAGACCCTTCAAGACTTCAGCAATTGACTACATCTCTTCTGACTCTCTCCCTGTGTTTCTGTCTCTCTCTCCCTCCTTCTCTCTCTCTCTCTCTCTCTCTGCCTCTCTCTCTCTCTCTCTCTCTCCCCCCATTTCCTCTTTCTCTATTTTTCAGTTCATCTGCCTCTTTACCCCTCTTACATCTCTTCCCTCCCTCTGTTTCTATCTCTGATTCACCAGAGAAGAAAAATAGTAAAAAATGCCAATTGCTCAGTTATTGGAACTATGGAAAAAGATCGAGGTGGAGCCCATGGAAATAGAGGTGAGCAAAGAATGGACATTAATATACTCTTTTAAAAAATAGATTCCTTGAAGAATATGACCTCTGCAGTAAATAGATGATTTTGCAGATGAATGTAGCCTGATATTGCACTATCAGGAATAAAAAGGCACATGATCCACAGAAGAAAAAAAAATTGGCTGTTCTCCTAAGTTAAACTTAAGTATCCTCCTTTAATAAGTATGTCTCGATTTTCATGATATTTGCATGTTTCACAACTAACCTGCTCCTGCTTTAATTGCTAGTCAACAAGTGGCTTTCCAATAGATCTTTGCTTGCTGTGGGGATGGGTGAGCAGTGGTGTGTTTGGATCTAGAAGAGCTTTTAGAAAGTGGTATGAAATCTTTATCTGCTGGTGGGGATGAAAGATAAAGTGGTAATAGAATTAAAGGAAGGACTTATTAACTTCATCCCAGGGGTTGCCAAATATGATACATTTAAAATTGATCTTGTTTAACCACCAACCTCACAGAGCTGTGGTGGGGAAAGCTCTTTGGAAACCTCAATGAACTCTAGAAATGTAGTCCTGTTATTATTATTGTTGTTATTATTAACTATGAACTTAGCTAGCTACTTTAAATCTATGAAAAAAATTATATTTATTTCATAGGACTGAGCTTAGAAGTGGTATCAGAAGTCATGCCATCTAATCCTTTGTCTTGAATTCTAATTGCATTGTTGTAAAATTTTGCTGTTTAAGAGTGTTTTCCAAAGATTGGGGGGAAAACTTTACATTAGTTAAATAGCTAAATCCAAAATTCTGAGCTTACTAAATAGCCATGGCCTCAAATTGTTCTTTCTTGAAATGACTCTTCAAAATGCTAAAACAGTCTCTATCAGGCATATCATCACTAAATCCCAGCATGTTTTTCTTTCTTTCTTTCATAGAGTATTTGCATCTTTAGAGAGTTTTTGCTTTGCTCATTTTTACTTTTGCAGCTCGTGCTGCGTACTTACTGTATCGAGAAATTAACCAATGCACATTGCAATCGGAAAAAATGTTGTAATTTTAAAGAGGAATTTAACTTGATCCTTTATCTTGTTTTTCTTGGCAGTAGAGTTTCTGATTTTTTTTTAAAGAAAGTGACCCATTATATGATTAATCCTAATAATTTTCTAAATAATATTATTTATCAAGGTGCTCCCCAAATCTTGAAAATATTAAACATTAAAACCATTTTATAGATGGAATTGAGAGAGAGATTGAGTTATTATTGCTTTATCGCAACTATTTAAATCAATAAACAAGAAAGAGATAAGACTAAGGTTTGTCATTGTGTTAGTTACTTATTTGCATATGTCATTGGAACATTACTATTAATTGCTTAAGAATGACCCCTGCCCTAAAAGAACTTAAAACTCCAATCTTTGGTTTTATTAGATCAGGCCTTTATCTGTTTAATAGCATCATTCCAAAAAGGATTTTTATCAGGCTAGTTTTTTTGGTTTTGTTTTTTAAAGAGCCCCCTGGAGTCTCTTAAATAATTCATAACTACAGATGTCTCCTATAAGGCTTAAGTACAGATCCCATAGTGCTTGGTAACTAGTAAAAAAGCAGAAACACCTTGAGGTACCTGGTAAGTATTCTTGGGCTTCCTAGGTGGACCCTAGAAAGCAAGGGATAAGAGCAGTGTTTGGTTTTCCCAAGTTTAGCTTTTAAACAGAAGGTCTGGAATTGAAATGTATGCTACTAATGAAGTTCCAGGGAATGCATTATTTCACAATAGGGATGCTAAAACACCCCATGTTTTAGTTGTGGTTTGAATTAGTTGCAAAAGGAAGGCTAAATCTTTTAAGGCATTTAAACAATAACAATGTAATATAATCATCTTTGGAGGATTACTGAGCTCCTAAAACAAAATAATGTCGCTTCACTGAATAGGCAAAACTTAACTATGAGCAGTATGTACAAACAGGATATCAAAAGAGTAGAGAAATAGTTTCTAACAAGATGTCTCTTACTGGTTCGGTTTAAAATTGGCACCTTTGAAAAATATCTTTTAAATATGGATTGCTTTCCCCACCCCCACTCCCATCCCTGCTCCCTGCATTTACCATGAAAAAAACAAAAATGAAAACAAAAACCTTTCAGCACCTGCTACATTATACTTCACTAAGTTATAAATTCTCCGGTGCCAAACTTGTCAATCATTATCTTGTGCTGAGTTGGGATGACCAAAGATCATGCTTTGGGGTAGATGGGCAGTAGATCATATATGGTACATGTCCTCATTTAAATCACTTCCCTTCTCGGCTGACCCATTTCATTTGTGTACTTTTGAAAGAGTCTGGACCTTTTTCTTCTCTAGGAGACCATGTGACACAATTATAACAGACATTCTAAAATGGGAAATCCTCAGGTTTTAAATGGTACAGGGGGAAAACAACACAACACAATTCCTTTGTATATGGGCCTGAGGCTCTGTTCTGTTAATGTGTATGACCTGATTCATTTCTTCTCCCAAGCAGTCCAGTAAATTTGAGGTGACAGAAAAGGAAATGACCTTTTTTTAGTCTTCACTCTGCTCCAATGACATTTGAAACCATTTTAATTTCAACACTAATTGTACATGAATCAAATTTCCTAGTAGCTCTAAGTAGGTGGTGCAGTGGATAGAGTGCTAGATCTGGAAACTCATATTTGTGAGTTCAAATCTGGCCTCAGACACTAGCTGTGTGACTCTGGGCAAGTCACTTAACCCCATTTGCCTTCAGTTTCCTCATCCAGTCAAATGAACTGGAGAAGGAAATGGCAAAACCACTGCAGCATCTTTGCCAAGAAAACCCCACATGGGGTCATGAAATGTCAGACGTGACTGAAATGACTGAACAAAAACAACACAGGGCGTAACATGGGTTTTTGCTTCATTTTATACAGCAAATAAAGAAAAATGGAAATGGCTAGAAATGCTTTCTGATGATCTTTTCTTTGTCCCTGCCTTAAGTATTTTATTTTCCTTAGGACTTCCTTCCCTCACCCTCTTGCCTCCCCTATGACTTTATTATTTAAGTTATGAGTACCATTTGTTTCACTTTTCAATTGTATTGTTAATTATAATAATTTTTTTTTGGTCACTAATTTAAGATCTTTGACAGAAGAATGGCATGCTGTGGTACAGTTTTAAAAGTACTAATTTTGTTGTCAGAGGACCTGGGTTCAGATTTTGGTCTTATCACTATCTACCTAGCTATCTAGCTATCACTTTAACCTCTTTGGGCCTTGGTTTCCTTTTCTGTACAATGAAAGTATTCAACTGGATGGCCTCAAAGATCCCTTCGATCTCTCTATGATCCTGTGGCTAATTTGAATTTATTTTCTCAACTCGTTATAAAGATTTGAATTCTCCAGACATGTCAATTTAGTGTATATGAAGTGAATTAAAGAAGAAACATACACTTGAGACCAAATTTCTGCTACCCTACCAACCCATAAACTATGTGCTTTCTCTTTTTAAGCAGCAGGGAGAGTGCTAATCTACACTGGCAGAGGACAGAACCCCCCACATCAATGAAATCCCAGTCCCAGCCCCTGTCCATAACTATGTAGACTTCTTTTACTGTACTATGCTGTTGACAAGGGCTTGCACTGTTAATGCATTGACATTTCCTCCCCCCCCCCCTTTTATTTCTAGACCACTGAGGAGGAGGTCAACCTCGATGCAGAACCTACAACAGAAGAGGCCACCAAAGAAGTAACTATATTTGCTTTCTACCATTCTGATAATCCAAGGGTAGGAGGTTGGATTTTGCTAGCCTGCATCTGACCATTCTAAAGAAACATTTACAGTAACAAGTGACATTTTACTATAACGCCGCTGAGGAAATACTGCCAGTTTTAGAAAGGAGAAATGAACTGAAACAAAAATTAGCCTCTAACTCAGAAATGTGTTGAAGGGAGAAATGATAAATTATTGAAACAAATTAAGGATAAGATGAAGAGTATGAGGTATGGAACAGACTAGTAGGTAAATGAGATAAGCGATAAATAATTACACAGACTTGGAAATTAAATAATTCAACTTTTTGAGGTATTGAGTGGGGCTCTACTTGTTATCTTCCATTTGAAATGACTATGAGGTATTAAACGGAGAACTAACTTGTGAAATAAGAAAGGTAGAGAAGCAAAGGTGACATAATTTGTATGAAGGAACCTTTTTTTAGAAATAGGAAAGCTAGAAGAATGTTATCTTTGTCAAAAAAAAAGAGGGCTAGAGGAACAAGAAAGATGAGTATAGAAAGGAAGGAGGGGAGATAAATTTAGATAAGAGAGAAGAAATATAGAGAATCAATGCTATAGAAAAGGATAATATCCTAAGGAAAAAATGAATGGGCATCAGGAGTAAAATGGCGCAAGTAGAAAGAATATTAGTTATTGTTTGAAGATATTGGTACTCTTTGTTTTTCTTCCTGGTAGGGATAAATGTTCTTGATAAAAGTACCAGAAAGTAAGGTAGCATTTGATCCTATGCTAATAATTATGAACGTAAAATTGTCTGTGAGGAAGACATTGGATGTTAAAGAGCCAACTTTCAAATTTCAATTTAAACTTAAATTGGAGTCACAGGTTAAAAATAAGTTTTAGGGAAGTAATTCTATTGAAGTAGGTGAGCTTTCTATAACTTACCAAGAAAAATGCCTTTCCAAAACAGATGGAACTTTGGAAAATGAACAAGGATGGCCAGGGTAGAAAAGATTACTCATTAGGCATTTGATGCCACCCCACAAAGACAAGCATATATTAAGTACTTAATATGTGACAGGCACTGTGGGTAAGTGCTGGGAATACAAATACAAACAGGAAGAAAGATATGAGTTGGTAGGGAAGGTTTTTTTAAAATAGTAGTTTAAGCAGAGTAATATTTGATTAACTCTTAAAATATATGAATTTAGAATGATATCATGGTCTGAAAATTAAATAAAGAAAAGCAAAATAAGAGTTCGGTAATTTTTCTTGTTTTGAAGAAATAAGAGATATAATAAAGCTATGGGAATTATACTGATAGGTTTCCATTTTAAAATCATTTTTTACTTTTGTGAGGTAATTAAAACCACAGACCAGGTGTTCCACAATAGGGAGTTTGGATCAAGGAGAAGTATTTCAGAAGATTGTGTCTTCAGTTGTTAGAAACCAGAAATTTACCTTATGTAAATTTCGCATGTCAATGTGAATGGTGAGCCAGATGCTACTAGATTTCTTAGATGGATTCCTAAGTTGTTTGGTCAAAGAAAACAAAACATCATTATGTTGCAATTCATTTGGCTGCCTCTTAATATCCTATACTTCTACTGCTGACCTGCAGATTTGTAGTTTTGATTCTACTCTCACCTCAGTAACTGACTTGCTGACTTTGGATGAATGCCTTTGTCTCTCCCAGTACCTCCACTTACCCTAACTACCTTGATCAGTCCCAGAAGGCGTGCTTAGGCTGGATACAATGGAAAGCCAGTGACTTTCTGGTAAGGAAGAATACCCTTCCTCAAGTGGCATGTAGGTTAAATACACCAAACATAGAACATGAGAATTTAGCAGAAGCCTAATGTCAAGATTTAATACAAATCAAATTATAGCCCTACAGTTTAATAAGCAATGACTATCTTTTCTTCCACCAGTTCATAGAATTATAAAATTTTCATTCAAGAAGGGGATCTTAGGAATTATCTAGTCCACTACTCCTCCCTAGACTTTCATGAGAAGTTTATTTCAAGGGAACTCTGTGTATCAGTTGTTGACAGAGAGTTAGTTGTGTTCTTCCAGCTTAGCAATCTGAGAAGTGATAAAGAGGTAGGTGTTTGGGGATTTTCATTTTAGTGGGTTTAGAGGTTGAACTTGTTGATAAGATTGTACAACCTCATGAGTCTGAATTTCAGGAACAGCTTGATGCCCATTTCGCTCCCTGAATGCCTGCTTTCTAAAGGTTTGCCGACCTTACTTCTTCTGAGCCTTGACATTTTTGATGCAAACTGAGAGGGAATACTGCTACTTGGATCTCTCTTGAATGCCGCTATACCCATTAATCTTTTCAGAAGTTATTTCTGATAACCAGGCCACGAGATAATGGAAGTGATTACTATTTCTTGACATTTACCCCTCCTGAGGTGTCAGCAATGTTGTGTTTGTTGCTCGTGGTTCTGAATGAAGGGAGAGATTCCAAGATTAGTTTTCTTTGGGCAATGTACATAATATTGATGCAGTTGTCTGTTTGGGAAGAGCAAAGAAAAGGGAACCTTGGGGTTTATGCTCAAATTCCAATGCCAGGTTTTTCAGTATAGCATGCATTCGCCATCCAAAACATTATGCAGTTACCTAATGTCTATGTTAAAAGAAATATTTCTTCCGTTAATTCCTCGTTAGGATTCTGAATGTTTGTGTGAATGATAAATGATTGTTCTTCTTTTAGTGTTGGAGACATTAAAGTTCAGCATAGAGAAATAGTTAGCACAAGGTCATACAATGAAATTGTGGTTAGATTGGATATAGTTACGCATTAGTCACATAGGCCCTTCTGAGCTTGTGTGGTAGTGATCAGTCAGTCCTCTTTTCTTTTTAAAGAACAGCAGAAGTGAATGTCACTAATTTGAAAATGTTTTTGTGGAATATCCATGTTGTACATGTCCTTTTTGATGAATATTATTTACCTATTTGATGAACAGAAATAATTTGGAAAAATGTTTTGTTTGGATACAACTAAGTTTATGTGTTCAATTATACTTTTCCATGGCTTGTCCCACCTGTTGTAGATGTTAAATTTTTGGGAAAAGTTCAGCTTGGAAAGAATCTAAAATATAAAAACAAGCTTTTTTGTATAAGAGATTTAATGTAGCATGTCTTTTTTAGTGTTTTACTAATGCCTTTAAAATACATTTTTAAATGCTTTTATTTTTTGAAAATATACCTTTTTCCTCCTCTTGAAATTGAAACTTCCCTTGTGTAACAAAGAAAAATGTTCAAGCAAAGAAGCCCAATACATGCATTGGACAACTTATATAATGTTCTCTTTTAGTAGTGACTTACCCCTCTGTGGACCCATTATATGTTTTCTGGGACTATTAATGGTTTTTTAGTTACTTAGATTTAGGTTTCCTCTTAGCAGCATGTCCTTTCTTCATCTTATGCTGTATCTTCAAAGATACCATTATTACTATCATGTTAGGGTTGCATTATCTTATGGACTTAAGTGTCATTTTATATACTAATAAGGCTAGTGTTTCCTAATACCAGTGTTTCCTAATAAAAAAAGAACACTGGTGATTTATTCTAGAAAACATTTCTCAAGCTATGACTTTTAAGGAATTATTTTGACTTCTTCTATGTAAAGCTAACATAGTCACTAAAGGAACAAAAGGTTGAGGTCTTAACTTTCTGTAGGCCAAATACATTAAATCAGATAAAGCTACCAACCAGTAAGGATATACTGTACTGCTTATTTATTAAGAGTTAATAGATTGTGACTATTTAGTTTAGGGGATTCTCAAATGTATCTTGAAACAATTGAGGCACCCCTAAGGTAATGGATTTTAAAGTTGTTCAGTAACAGTTAAAAATAAGCCCCTCTAGTTCCATTACCATCTTTTGGAATGTTTATCCTGTTTAGGGATATTTAAGGATTAAGGCATTGATGGCTAAAATTTGGATAACTCTCATTGGGTAACAATAGCAAAAGAAAATTTGAACTTTCTGACTTGCAAAGAAGCCAATAAAATATTACAATATGTTGCCTATATATTTTTAGAGTTGTTCACATGTGTTGGACATTCTTGCTGTTGATGAGAGGCAATGTTTAGGAAGGGTAAAAGCATTGGACAGGTAGTCAGGAAAGACCTGTTTGCAGATCCTGCCTTCCCTCCTTACTAGCTGTATGATTACAGGTCATTTGATCTCTCTGGGTTTCAGATTCCTCATCTATATTGTTGTGAGGATCGAATGAAATTGTGTCTGTAAAGCACTTTGCAAACTCAAAAGCACTACATAATTGTCAGCTATTCTTGTTAACTATGTGAGAAATAATTTAGCTGATTGGATGTTCTCTAGAAAAACGAGATCGAGGGAACTATTGCGAATAGCATCACATTTTCACTTTATCTCCTTGTGACTAGTGAGTCATAACTTTTTCAAAATGTTAGGTCCTGTTTCTCTTTGAAAATTTAGGAACAGTGTAACCCAGATGCAGCAGAGGAAAATGCTAGGGAAAATGTAATGTGGGTTTGGTAATTTTCTTTAAAACATTTTATTTTTATTATGAACCAGAAATCTTTCAACAAACATGAACATATGCAAAGAAGGCCAGAAAATGAGGATTATACATAAAACTAAAACTCCATTACATAAAGCTTGTTTTTTTTTATTTTTAGATATTAAATTTAACTTGATAATGCTTGGTAATTTTCTGGTGCAATTATAAAAATGTACTAGATTTATATCAGAGGGTTTAATTCCTGAATGTGTCACTAACTATCTATGTGACCTTGGGCAAATCAGATAACTTCTCTGGGTCTGAGTTCCCTCATCTGTAGAATGAGGAGTTTGTGCCTCTGATGGCCCCTTCTGACTTTAAATATATTATCTGCTGATTGTGTACCAAATGAGGGAGTGGCAGGAGAGAGCAAAGAGGAGGATAATGTAAGGGGAACTGGGTTGAACAGACAGGGTATTTTATCTGTGAAAGCAAAATTGCCTGAAACTCATTTGAGAACGTTTGGAATATACATGGTACCCCCTCTTTAAGTCAAGATGCTGTTCTCAAATCCTATCATGTATTTAAAATTTGTGGCATCATCATTACATTTTTGATGTTAATCATTGAAATATTGAGATGTGGAGGAGCTGTTGAATGTACCAGACATCCCAGAGATGTACTCATTAGCCTCCATTTCCTCTCTTCTAAACCCACTGCACCTACAAAGCATGATATATTCATAGGCCACCTGAAATCATGTAGTGGCCAGTATTTTCCACACAGAAGAGAAAACCTAGGACAGAAGCACTAGATAGTTGCCTTCCTTCCTTCGGGGGTTTCCAGCTCAAGTGAAGGGGGAAATTGAACTTACTGGTTCTTTAATATCCACCATTATAAATGACATTGTACTAGCCAGGGTATTACTTAGGGAGAACCTGAGTGAGTCACCCAGTAGGACTGAGCTCATCAGCTCTCCATTTCTCTGAGCAGGTCGGCAGGAGAATTTTATTGTTCCATTTCAATTTTTTTAAAAAACTAACTAATAGATGTAAGACAAGACCTAGGGACTAATAAAACAATTAAGGGCAAAAGCAGTTCCAAGTTTGAAGCAAATAGTTCATATTCTTGTGATTATTAGAGTGATACATTTTATCACTCATTGGAGTAATATGTTTTATACTCTGACTGATTACTATCTTGATGCCTTTCTGACTTTTAAGATATAAATATCTATCATTCTTAATATAAAAGACTGACATTTTGTAAGTCCTAATGAATATGTCAAATCCATTTGTCCCATATGTTATTATTATTTTTTTCTCTCCAGGGAAGTATGTGGTTCACTGTCATAAATGTAACTAAGGAGGGGCAGCTGCAGTTTTGATCCAGGGTGCTAAAATTGGGAAGGTACTCAAAATAGTCTTCCACAAATCATGGTTTGGCCTAATAGCATATTCCAACCAAAATAGCAGATTGGAGAAAAGTTACATGTGTTTATTCATTTGAGAAGAAATAAATTGCCCAGACATTTTCAATTAGCTGTTAATACCACATAGAATTTTTTTTTTTAAAAATGAGTGTCCTTTCTTTTTCATTGTTTTCTGTGGTATCATTCCCCATGTCAATGTAATCCATTAGACTGTTAACTTCTGGAAGATCTTTTTATACCCCTTTCTATATCCCTTTTATATCTCCTTTTCATATTTGTGTATTTTGTGCTTAACACAGTGACTGGTACAAAGTAAGTGCTTATTAAATCTTTATTGATTGCTTACCTCCTAAAAAATAAAGTAAAATAAAATAAAATTGGGATGATACTGAAAGCACTTTCACTCCTCCTTTGGCAAAAGTTCTTAACATTTTATGTGTCATGGACCCGTTTGGCAATCTGGTGAAGTCTATGTACTCCTCAAAATAATGTGCTTAAATGCATTAAATTAAATATGTACACTCACAAAGAAAACCAATTGTATTAAAATACAATTATCAATTTTTTTTAAAATCACAAGTTCACAACCCCTGTTCTATATGGTAAATATAATTAGGTTTATCACCTGGTTAACAAGAATAATTGGTTAAAAATGAAGCTTTCCAGATGGCAGGTTCTTTCCCTACTGCAGGAACACTCCAAATGAACTCTGGAACCTGCCCCACCCAATTTTGTCCCCTACCCTGTGTCTATTTTCCTTGTTTCCAAATATGCCCCTTAATGTAAGACAATGTAATTATAATTCATTTGTAAAATTGGGTAGTGTGGTAAGAAAGTAAATAAATCATATCCTTCCCCTCCAGCATTTATGTTTAAAAACATCATGAAACTGGTGACTTTGAAAGTAGCTTCATGAAATATTTGCATTTATTGAGGAAAAGATGAATAATTAAAACAAATAAAACTTTCTAAATAAAGTGGACACTGCATATTATTTGATTTGTATGTTAATAATAACTCTCCCAAATCAATAAAAGATAAATCATTACAAATTATTTTGATTTATCTTACACTCCTCTGTCCTCTGGCTTGTTCCATTGCTTCCTAAGTGTTAGACATTCAGTCTTGTTGACTATATGAAACTTATTTGTTGTAATTTTTAATTTTTGAGATTTCTTCTTCTTAGCTTTGTAACTAAAAAAAAAAACATTCCGGGGGTTCTCCTGGGAAGTTCTATGTCTCCTAGTGTTCACAAAATAGGTGGAAAGAAAATCTACTAAAGTGGAATAAAAACATTGAAAATATTCTGCAGGATTTTAACCTCCAGAGTTTATGTCATTTAGTTAAGTGGAGAGTTCAGCCATTAGCATGCTCCCTGATAACAAGCATGAACTTGTTAATTTGTACAAATGTAAAAACCCCCCAATAACTCTTAAAAGTGAAATATAGCATCACAGAGAAAGAAGGATCCTTAGAGGGCATCTAGTCAACGCATATCCAACCTAGAATCCCTTCTATAATATCCCCACCAAATGATTATAATAATAATTTATATTTATATAGTGATTTGTAGTTTACAAAGCACATTTCTCACAATAGTCTTCTGAGGTAGGCGGTATAAATATAATCCACATTTTACAAGTAAAGAAACTGAGGATTTGACTAGTTAAATACACAGTAGGCACTTAATGAATGCTTGTTTAAATGACTCTGAAGCAGAATTCAAACTCAGATCTCCTGGTTCCAAGTCCTTTATACCCTCCACTAGTATAGACTGCCTTTCAGAGCCTCAGCTTCTAACTTGAACGTTCAGCATTTGCTTGAGGACATCATCTAAGAGTAAACCCATGACATTCTAGGGGAGTCTATTCCTCTTTTGTATAGCTCTACTTGTTAGGATGGGTGGTTCCCTTGACATTTAAAGCACTTTCCAACCTGACCCTTTCTTTCCTTTTCAATCTTCTTTCACATTTTTTTGCTTGGTGAATTCTATAATTCAGCTATATTGGCCTGTTTGCTGTAGCTCACACAAGACCCTCCATCTCCCATCTCATCTCTGTGCCTTTGAACTCTTCATCCCCCATAGTCTGGAATGTCCTTACCTCCACCTTTGGAATCATTGGTTTCCTTCAAAACTCAGCTTAAGTGTCACCATTTTGTCAGGCGTTTCTGGAGTTACAAAGGCAGGGTAGAAAGTACTCAAGTAGGGACATGGTGTCAAAATCTAGAAAATTAGAAGCAGAGCCAGGAGGGGAATGAGGTTTTCCCTCCTTGACTTCTCTCCAAAATGGAGGACAGGGAATAGTTTCATTTTTGTCTTTGCGTCCTCAGTGGTTAGCACAATGCCTGGCAAATAGTAAGTGCTTAATAAATATGTGATGATTGATTGTTTATAAATTCCTAGGTAGCGTTAATGAGAATTGTCTTTGAGACCTGGACTATTCTTTTTTTTAATTAATTTATTTTGATTTATCAACAATCACTTCCATATGCTTTTGAGTTTAAAATTTTTCTCCCCCTTCCTCCCCACCACCCTCCCCAAGATGGTGCACAATCTGATGTAGGCTATACATATACATTCCCATTAAACATATTTTTACATTAATGATGTTGTAAGTAAGAATTAGAACCAATGGGAGGAACCACCAGAAAGAGGAAAAAAAACTCAACAGAAGAGAAAAAAAATAGCAAATAATATGCTTCAATCTGCATTCAAATTCCATAGTTCTTTTTTTAGATGTGGATAGCATTTTCCATCACGGAGATGTCTTAGATCTTTGTATTGCTGGGAAGGGTTAAGTTTATCAATATTTGGATTATTTTTCTGACTTAATATTTCTGTCATAGATGAGATAATCTCAAGAATTAACATTTTTATCATACTTAACTCCAAATGGTAACTGAACAACATTAAAGAGAATTTCAATTCAATCTATTACGAAAATTAATAAAATTGACTGAGTTTGTTTTCCCCCCTTAAATAATGCAATATATGTCCAGGTAATAATAATAACTAAAATACATATAATACTTTAAAGTTTAAAAAACACTTTACATATGTGTCCTTTTTTGAATCTCATAATAACCCTGACAGGTAGATGCTGAGAGAAATTAGATAGCTTACCCAGGGTAGCATAGCTAGTAAACATCTGAGATTGGATTGGAACTTAGGTCTTCCTGAATCGAAGTCCCAGGTTCTGTCCACTACATTAGAAAGTCATCTTTGGTTTGAGAGGAAAACTTTCTCTTTTACTTCAGATTTCCTGAGCTAATGCAAAATCGAGTAATACCTTAAACATAGATACATCTGAGGACTGGGTTGGGCATAAAGACTTCGTAATTGTCCAGATAATAAATACATCCCCCAAGGAAACATCAAGATGTGTTTTTCCTAAATAGTAGTACCAAATCTCTCCCTGCTATAAAATTAATGTTTGTGTGACCTGGTAAGTACTGTGGCAGAAATACTGTCAATATATCCAAAGACTTCAGTGGGAGCTAAAGAATGATGGGTATAATTTCCTTTTATCTCTAATCCAAATACATTACCTTGAGCTCCTGTATTACTGGCAGAAGTTATAAAGAAGCAAATTTAGGCTTTATCTCAGGAAAAAAACCTGCAAAATTTTCCTAACAATTAGAGCCACCCAAAAGTAAAATGGACTGTATTCTACTCCTCCCTTTTACTGGAGGTCTTCAGGTGAAGGGTGGACGACCATTTGCATGATATAATGTAATGAGGATTCTTATTCAGCTAGATTAGACTAGATGGCTTCTAAAGTCCTTCACTACTCTTAACTTTTGTAAAATGAAAAATAGCAAAAAATCAAACAAATCTATGGATGTTTTGGGCCATTTTAAGAGAGCAATGTTTTCTTAAGCATTACTTTCTTTGGTCATGTGGAGAGGACACTGCCTAAGGCAGTGGTTCTCAAACTTTTTGGCTCAGGACCCCTTTACACTCTTAAAAATTATTGAGGAATGCCAAAAGAGCTTTTTTTATGTGGGTTATATCTACATTAGAAATTAAAACATCTTAGTATTATTATGAATATAGTTTTTACCTTGCACACCCCTTTAAAATATCTTGGGAAACTTCCAGGGATCCCTGGACCATACTTTGAAAACCATTAGTCTAAGGTGAGGTCATTGTAAGATGGTGGTCATGTCAATGGCATACCAAAGGATATACTGTGTTCCCAAAATCTTCGTGTAGTTTTAAGTTTTAATAGCTTTTTAAAAAGCTATTTTAAAGAAAGCTATTAAAGCTTAAAACTACACGAAGACTTTGGGAACACCCTGTATAATTGGTTCAAGTTGGTGAATGAAAGCCTACCTCTAGCCCAATAGAGGGTGATTACTCATTGCCCCTCCTGTTCAATAAATTTCAGTGTCTCCCCATTGACTCCAGGAGCAAATGTGGAATCCTCTCTTTGGTTTTTAAAGCCCTTCACAATGTTGTCCCTTCTTGTGTTTCCCACTGCTTCCAGGGCCACTGTAAGTGTCTTGACCTGGACTCTTGCCACTGGACTGCGATGGCTCTGGAGGAGAGAGTGAGGCTGATAACTTTGCACAGCTCTGCCTCACTTAAATCCAATTCACTTACAAGTCAATGTATCACCCTCCTGATGTCATTGAGCCTTTTCAAGAAGGAAGGACAAACAACTACTTCAACAACAGGGAAGGGTCTAAGGTTTTCTGGGAGAGTCATTGTGGTTTCAGTGCTCCAGACCTCTACTGGGAAATTAGGATGAGGGGGAAAATTTAAACCCATAGATTATATCTTAACTGGACTTTTTGGAAAACCTCTACTTTTTACTTCCATGTCCTGAAATTTTTATGAGATATGTGGAATACCCTTGTCATAAGTTGAGGGAATTCAGGGAACATAGGCAAAGTTTCATTTTAAGGCTTATTGATAGTATATAAAATTGATTTAAGGAGCATAATCAGTCATAGAAGCTATGTACAAGATGTGTGTGTGTCTTTTTCTCTGCCCTGTTTCAGCCAAATGAAGACATAAGCATTTGTGGTTAAGCTAGAGGCAACCAGCTTGATCCAGGAAGCCATCTAGTTAGCCACCTGTATGTTAGAAAACTATAAGGTTTCATAGTGGAAAAGACAAAAATGGCATGCTCTACTCTAGAGTGAGTGTACCCCAGCCACCTTTGAATATGTCTACGATAAATGGGCCAAATAAACCTAAACGTGTTGGTAGAATTCTTTTGGATTCAGGGCTAGAACTCACATAGTGCCAAAAGCTGCTCCAGTTGTCTCAATCTGCTTATATCCTCTTTGATTAAAAGGGCCTGATTTAACCAGCTAGCGTCAGCTCCCTTTTGATCTCTGTGCTGGAACTGCATTCTTTGTCTGTAGGTGTTAAAAATTTATGTAGGAGATTCCCAAGCTCTGAGGTTAGCCCTGGGAAGAAATGAGTTTCTTTGAAACTGTACACTTTTTCACAGCACTAGAGAAACCTGTACTGTCCTAGAAAATTTTTGAGGGGGCAGATACAAAAATGACAATTTAAAGTCTGGACATAAAAAAGGATATAGATTTTTCTGTTTTTTAAAAAGAATTTTTTATTAAAGTGACTTTTGGAGTTTGCCTGAATGCCCTCATCTCATCCTCTGCTTGGTTTTTATCAGAACTTATCAGTAATTGCAATTGTTTAGGTTCCTTAACCAGTGGCCATGATTTCACTGCCCACATTTATGTGGCCAGGCCTATTCCAAACTTTTTTTCCATCTAGGGAATATAAGGGATCCCTCAATTATATTTAGAATCAGGTTCACATGTGAGTATTTACATTGGGGCTACCTTAAGCTAACTGGTCTGTATTAGCTGGATTCTTCTTGAGACTCTGTCATGGTCCTGGACTCAGAATGGAGTGAGGCAGTGGGGTATAGCAAAAGTCTTATAAGATTTAGAGTCAGAAAACTTGGGTTTAGACTCTGGCTGCAATGCTGCTTGGTCCTGGGTTCTGCTAACTGTATGGCCAAGATCAATGCACTGTACCTCTCTGGGTCTCAGTTACCTTATCTGCAAAATGAGGGGGTGATGACCCCCAGATGAACTCTGGGGTCCCTTTTAACTATCAACATATAGTTCTATATGATCTACCTATTCCTTCTAGGATTCTAGATTTTGAGCCTTCTGTTTTGTTCCTGACTTCTGGTAATCACCCCTACTTAACCTCTAGGTTGAGAAGTAATGGATGGAGGACCAACCTTTTGGGGTAGAAAGGTCTTTAATTCAAGTGCTGTCCCTAAAACATACTAAGCTATGTGAACACAGGCAAATTAAACTCTCAGTGGCCCAGCGAACTTTTTAATAGAAGGACCATCCAAGGAGTCCCATACACTGTGGAAATGAATAGGTCTCGACCAAAAAACAAACAGAATTCTAGATTGTAAGCTTACAATCCTGGCTGACATCTGACTTTTGTAGTCCCAGATTACATTCCACAAATTTCCCCCTATTGTCTCCCATGGCCCTTGTAAGGATGCTGTGTGACTTGAGGCTCTCTTCTAAGGTCTCAGCTAAAGTCTCACCTTCTGCAAGAAGCCTTTCCAAGACCTCTTTAATCTCAATGTTTTTCTTCTAAGACTACGCCTAATTTATTTTGCATATATCTTGTTTGCACCTAGTTGTTTGAATGTTGTTTACACTCTGTGAGTTGTTCAGGAGGGACTAGCACCTCTGGTGTGAGGGCTTGCTGAGCTCTTTTCAGGGCTGTTCATCCACCTTTGGTGTCCACCTGGCACCACACTCTCACTTGTGGCTCCAAGAAGTTGTAGCATGTGCAGCAGCCACACCCAGTAAAAACTTCTCAGCAGATGGACTAGGCCAAGTTGAGGATAACTGACTGGCTTCAAACCCATCAGTGAGTTAGGGGGATATCTACCCCAAGTATATCAAGACTTCCCCTGGCAGAATGGGCAGATGAGAATAATTTGTTTGAACAGCCATGAAGGTGAATGAAGCTGTGGAGAGCTTAGAACTTGGTCAGATGTTGAAGATGCCAAGGTCATCCACTGCATCCTGGGCTATTACCAGTCATCCTAACTTTTGTCTTGGCACTAGACTTGGATGACTCTGGAAGACAGTGAGGCTGACAACTTTGTGCAGCTCTGCCTCACTTGAATCCAATTCACCCGAAAGTCATGACATCATACCATGATTGATGGCATTGGTCCTCTTTGAAAATGAAGGATGAATAACACACCTTGAGAGCAGAGACTAGTTTTTGTTTGTTGGGTTTTTTTCTGCCTTTCTTTGTATTCCTATTGCTTAGAACAGTGCATGGCATATAGTAAGTTGCTAGTAGTAAATGCTAATTGACTGATGTACTCTGGGACCTAACAGAACAAGTCCAATCTCTTGTTTACATAGACAATCCTTTAAATATTTGAAGACACTGATCATATTACCCCCAAGCCTTCTCTTTACCAATCATAAAATCCCTAGTTTCTTCAAGTAATTCTTTTATGATGGGTACTCAAGGCTCTTCATTATCCTGATTGTATTTCTCTGGAGCATCTCCAATTTGTCATAAAATGTGGTACTCAAAAATGAATGTATTTCTCCATATGTGGCTCATTAGGGCAGAGCACGGTGAGACCGTCACTTGCCTATTCCTGGACACTACTTCTTTCTTAATGTAAAGTAAGACGACATTAACTTTTTCTTTGGCTGCTAAATCATACTGTTGACATATTTTGAGCCTAGAGTCTACTAAAACTCTCAGATTTTTTCTCTCAGATGAATTGCTATCTAGCAATACCTTCACCATCTTGTATTTATGAAACTGACTTTTTTGAAACCAAACATGATTCAAATTTATTCTTACAAAATTTCATCTTGTTAGATTTGGCCCAGTAATCTAGCTTTTCAAGTTCTTTTTGGATCCTGACACTATCATTCAGTGTATTAGCTATCCTCCCAGCTTTTTGATACTTAAAAATCTGATAGCCTTACTGTATATGCCTTATCAAAGACGCTGATAAAAATAGGCAATAGTACAGGACCATGGATAGATCCCTAAGGCAACACATTGATGACATTAGCTAGGAAGCATCTGTAGCATGAGATGGAAGGGGGAAAGGCACTGGATTTGGAGTCCAAAGACATGGTGGGTTCCAGGCCTTGCTCTGTCATTTCCTAGCTTGTAAAATAAATGGTCTAGGCCAAGCCCATTCCCGTGCTAATATTCTAAGCTTTAAGAAAGAGCTAATAATTAGCCATACACTATGGATGCCACAATGCTTTCTGCCTTACAAATCATCACAGCTCTGGACTGAAATAAATACTTTATGTAATCATATTGCAGAGACTTATGTATCATTTTGCATTATCTAAGCCTCTGCTCCAAATTGTATACCTTGTTTAGCTATGGGGAAGATGCCTGACCTTTGTCAACTTATTTTCTGGCAAAGATAGTGGTTCTTGGAGTTGATGAGCATATTTCAAAAATTTGATCTTAAAAAAAAAAACACCCAAACAAACAAACAAAACAACCTCCTTAGAGGTTAGTTTAATTGAAGGCAAAAAACGAAGGAGAAAGACAAATAGCTGCCTCAGACCACAGCTCTCTGAATTCAGGATAGAAATTGAGACTAGCCATTAAAAGAACCTATATATCATAAGGAGGAGGTAGCCAGGGGCAGTCTTTGAGAACAATGACTGTTATTGGCTTCTAAACCTTTTTTTAGAGAGGTGAAAGTGATTTTCAAGACCTCCCAATTTATAGGTGTTTAGATGAGACAGAGGTCTCCATAGGTCAAGAAATAAAGCCACTTTTTTTTTTTTGTAAAGTGGTGATAACAAAAAAGATAGCATTTTAGATTATCTCCCCCTGTTTGTCCTCATTTTTGTTTTCCTTTTCTTTAGAGAAATGAGAGGAGGGACTAGGAAATATCTTAGGTATTTTCCAAGGTCCTGGAAAGACCTGAGAAGAAAGGACTCAGGATAACAGTCCCAACTCTACTGCTAAAAAAATTTAATACCCATGTTTAGTCATTTAGTCTCTTTTGGCCTCAGTAGGCCTAATTTATAAAATGTTCTACATGATCTCTAAATTTCTTTTTAGTTCTAAGATTTTAAGCCTTTGGGCAATCAATTCATTGAACCAGATTTACAATCTGTTGGCGAAAGTATTTTTTTTTCTTAAAGCAGACTACTGGTGCAATAAAATGAAGGACTTTACATGTTCACCCATATTACCAAGACTTTTTCCAATTCCTGTGATTTTAATTTCATTGGAGTAAGTTTTTTTTTAGTGGAAAAGGAGTTTACCTGTTTTCTTGTTAACATGTGAGGTTATCCTCCAGTCACACTTCTGCTGACATATCAGAAAACAAAACATAAGAGAAAATTCATTTTGGTCCTCTACCTAAACTATCAATCAATCTCAGTGAGCATTTATTAAATGTGAACTATATTGGGGAGGTGTCTAAGCTAGGCACTAGGGAATACAAAGCAAAAAGGAAATAGTCCCTAGGCTCAAGGAGTTTACATTCACTGGGGGAAACAACATACACATAAATGAAATATAAAATATATACAAAATAAATAGGGGTAATTTGGGGAAACAGGCATTAGTAGCTGGAGGAGGAAGGTCAGAGGTCTCATGTAAGAGGTAATGCTGAACTAGAACTTTGAAGGAGGAACAAGTGAGGAGAGAGGGCATTTTTGGAGAGCCCAGGCAGAACGAGCAGGAGCAGGGGATGGCTTACACTGTATGAGGAAAAGCAAACAGGCCAGATTGGCTGTAGCATCTAGTGGAGAGAAGGAAGAAGGAAAGGAAAGGAGAGGAGAGGAGAAAGAAAAGAGAGAAAGGGAAAGGGAAAGGAAAAGAAAGGAAAGGAAAGAAAAGGAAAGGGTAAGAAAAGGAGAAGGAATGGAGGGAAGGAAGGAGGAAAGAAGATTTTATTTTTATTTATTAAGTGCCAAGCACTGTGCTAAAGACTAGGGATACAAAAAAAGGCAAACTCCTTAATGGGAGGAGTTTGTAGTTTTGGGCCTAGGAACAAACCACCTGGTATAAAGCTGTTTTTAGGGAAATGCATTCAGAGCTAAAACAAAACAAAGCACAAACAAAAAAAATCCCAAACCCAAACCCCTAACTTATAAATGAACTTTTTAGAGTACAAAATATTTGTAAATTCATATGCCAGATACTTATGGCTTTATTTAAGATGGCAAACTTTATTATGACTCTGTGGAAGGTATTAGATGGACATTATAATATTTAGTAGCAAGATATAAAATGAGAAAGAACGTAAGCTTGGGGCTTTTGTTTGGATTTTGGTAAGGCAACCTTAATCATATTCATCATTTATAATCAAATTGTTCTTCTCCTGGGCAAGACATCAATTGTTTGTTATATATGTGTATATGTATATACATATATATATGTGTATATATATACATATATATATATACACATATATATGATTCTAATTTAAGTTGGTAAATTTTGTTTTGACACAGCAGATACTTCCCCCAAAACACCCAAGTTCCCTGTCCCCCAAAGCACTGTTTTCCAGAATGGTTAAGCAAAACTCTAGGGATTATTTTTTTAAAAAAAATAACATTGAGCAAGTGTTCATTCCCCAATACAAAGTTTTGAAAGACTGATCACTGTATCAGTTGTCTAATCAGTGACTCATCTTTTTGTTCGTGATATGGAGGTGTTAGAGTTGGTGCCTGAGGGCCTCTTATGGCTATTTCCTTTACTACACCAAATGAAAGTCAGTTTCATTTGAGTATGAATTGAAAGTAGAACTGGCACCAATCCCATTCTTAGCTGGAAAGCTGCACGTGCGATTGTCTGCTGTGATTTAACTTTGCTTTGATTTCTGAAAAGAACTCCAAAATGAGATTATTTGCAAAAGTATAAAAAAAAGAGGCTAGTTCTAATTAGCCTATAACATGTGCATACTTTACATGCAGTAAAACCTCCATTAATTTAAAATTGAGGATAATTGATAAGCTAAATTAAAATTTTCCTTTGTGTTGTCAGTGTAGAGAGGATTTGCGGAGCCTTTTAATTATGAAAATACAGTTATTCAGGGTCAAAATAATTTTTGGTTAGTGGATAGTAATCTGGTATTGGAAACCTGAAGACCTACATGCCAGTCCTTTCTCTGCCATCCAAGCTATATCACCATGGGGAAGTCACTTAATCTTTCACTGCCCTAGGCAAATCTCTAAGATAGTAAGTTGCAAAGCAGGTGATATCTACCTCTTTGGAAGGAGTGTCCACATTGGAAATTTACCACATTGATGAAATCTCAAATCTGAAAAAAAAAAAAGATTGCTAGGGAAATTTTAACCTTACACAAGAGACAAAACTAAATACCTGAGCACTGTCTATTTACTAAGGTGCATTTTGATGTAAGAATTATATATTCCTTTTACATATTTTCCTCATTTTATAATACTCTTACATTATTCCTCATATTATTTTTATGTCTTTTTATTTATGTTCTTAAAGTTTTGTTGATATTTTTGTTTTTACATCACAGTAATACCTAAAATATCCCTCCCCTATGTATGTAATGAATTTTTCTCTGCATTGATTTTTTTTAACAACATATGCAATGTTCCTTAACCATGATATAGTTTTAGTATGTCTTGGTTGATTGACTTCAAGATAATATACACATCTTAAAAGTTTTTTGAATATGATTTCTCTTTGTGTAATTTCTTCCTTTTTTATTACTATATAGAAACATTGACAATATTTGTGACTTCATTTTTTTATTGTTAGTTCACTTAAGTAATTATCTTAATTAGTAACCTTGTTAATTGTCTGGAGCCTTCTAACTAAACTCTCCTATTATCTATAAATAGGGATCACTTCATCTCTTTTTTGCTTTCATTTGTGCCTTTCATTTCTTTCACTAGTCTTATTGCTCTCACTAGCTTTTCTGGAACATCAGATAAAAATGAGGAAGTATGGACCTTACTTTTCCACTGGTTTTATTTAGAAGGTTTCTAGTGCTTCTCTAATACAAATAATGCTAACCTATTGTCTTAGATATATACTTTCATTAGTCATATATATTTATTAAAATAATCTGGGCAGAACATCGGCTTGACAACTCTATTAGAAAATTAAAATAGCTATAAATACTTGAAAATGATAAAAAGTAAATTTTTTCAAGAAAGTAAATATTCTTTAAAAGTAAACATTCTTTAAGTAAATTTTTTTAAATGACTTAAACTTTTCACTAACTTGTACCAGTTGTTTTACGTATATTTTAGCTTGCTTATGTTTTAAGTTGCATCACCATTTTTTCACATATTGTAGAGTCCAAAATTTGATGGCATCTTTATTTTAGCTGATGCAAAGACATTATTATTAAAATCACTAGCAAATCTATTCAATTTCATATCTGTTTATTGTCTTCTTTCTAGTTTCTTCAATAAATGCTCTTCTCAGGGTGATCTGGTTAAACTCAATTTCATACCATGCTCTCTTTAAGCTCATTTGCTCCTCAATTGCATTCTGACATTTCGTGAAAATAAGGCCAGGAAGAGTAGTTGGTTCTAAGTAAATATGGAAAAAAGTCTGTATTTGAGTAGAAACTTTTAAACATCATTTGGAAAGCAATCACCAACAGATCTTAAAGAAGGGAAGATTTCAAAAAATAGGAAAAGCTAAGAATGATGCTTTTATTTGGGGAGGAGAAGGGCAAGCAACCAATGAAACATCAGAAACTATGATAATAGTTTACATTTATATTGTGCTTTGTGGTTTCATAGCTATCTAAGGCCCTTATACTCCTATGCTCCTATGAAACTGTAAATTCCATGAATGTATAAATAATATCTTTTCTATGTTTTATGCCTTTTCAAACATTGAACACCATACTCTCTGCATACAGTAGGAGCTTGAAGGTAGAAATTAAATAAAGGTCTACAAAATCATTTTCCTCATAATCCTCTACTTTTTCCTCTCCCTAAACTCTTTCTGAGTAGTCTGTATACATGTTTCATCTTAAATGTAAACATAAGAAATGCTAGGCTTTCACCATTGATTTTAGACACTGGTAACATTGCTAAATGCATGGAATAGAGATAGGATTGCTCAATGTTGATTTTGTTTATTTTAAGAACTTGAATGCATAGAAAAAATGCTGCCTTTGAAATCTTTCTTTTAGAAAAGATGTCTCAAAATATATCAGAATTATATAAGACTTCATTACAACTGTAGCCACAGATATGTTTGCTCGTTGATTGGCTGAGTATTGATTCAACTAAAGGATTAAACAGGGAGCTGCTATATGCTTGATATATGTATTTGCCTGTGTTATGGAATACTTCTCATGTAAGGACACAGTTAAAATTGTGGTGAGGTTTGCTAAACATTCCTATTCATTGGTTACAGTGTCCTAATTACATATAACTTCAGAACACTGCAAAGCTTCCCTAAAGAAATTCACAGCGATGTGAAACAGATTTATCTCACTATTTCTAATGGGAAAACAAAGTAAATGAAAAATGAGTATTAACTCAGATGATGGTTTAGAACTGGATGGGCAACCCACCAAATTAATTCATCAATACATATATCTCAGATGTGTGCTACAGGTGGATAATAAGCAGGGCCTTTAGAAATTCTTGTGGGACTATGCAAAAATTGACTCCAAATCCTAGACAACTATGGTTCAAAAGAGTTAAAATTACAAAAGTCAACAGGCATTTACTAATCTCTTTTGTTTGTTTATTTTATAAGCAATGGGATTAAGTGACTTGCCCAAGGTCACATAGCTAGTAAGTGTTAAGTGTCTGAGGCCAGATTTGAACTCAGGTCCTCCTGACTCCAGGGCCAGTGCTCTATCCACTGCGCCACCTCGCTGCCCCCATTTATTAATCTCTTACTGTTTTCCAGGCACTGTGCTAAGAGCTAAGGACACAAAAATAAGCAGAAAAAGACAGCCTCTCACTTTAAAGAGCTTAAATTCTAATGGAGGAAGACAACACATGCAAGAAAACTAAAAGGCGAGAGAAACTACCCAAATGGGGAAATGATAGAAAAGTCTGCAGAGTCAGGAATGTAGACTGGAGAGGAATAAAGACATGCCTGGGTTGGTTGTTTTCCTTAAATTGCAGCTTCTGAGAGGAACCAGTAAATTGGAGGGAGAGACCACAGGAGTTTATTGAGTTTCCTCTTAAAAAAATGAAGGACAACCAATAGTTGTCAGTGGTTCTGTAAGTAGAGAGAAAGGGATATGTATATGAGAAATATGGTGGAGAAAGAAATGAATATATTTGACCTTTGTTTTGCCCACATGGAGAAACAGAGACAGACACAGAAAAACACACCCACACCCATACTGAGAGAGAGAGAGAGAGAGAGAGAGAGAAAGGGGAGTAGTTAAGGATGAAACAGGTTGAGAACTTGTGTGAATGAAAGGATGGTAGTGATTTTGACAGCCATCAGGAAGAACAGAATAGCAGAGAATTTAGGGGAAGAGTTGAGTTCTGTTTTGGACATGTTCAGTTTGAGATACTTATGAGACATCCAGTTTAGATTATCCACTTGGGTATGGATGATGTGGGACTGGAGCCCAGGAGAAGGACCAGGGCTGGATAAGTAGATCTGGGAATCATCTGCATGGATGATAATTCAAGCATGGGAGTTGATATGGTTACCAAATGAAAGGGTGTACATAGAAAAGAGAAGAGGGCCTAGGACAGAGCTTTCAGAGACACCCATAATTACTGGGTATGACAAGAATGAAAATCCAGCAAAAGAACCTGAAAAGGAGTACGTTAGACAGTCAGGAGGAAAACGAAGAAAGAGCCCAGTGATGAAAACCAGAGGACAGAGCATTCAGGAGGAGAAGGTGGTCATTAGTGTCAAATGCTGCAGAGAGGTGAAGATTGAGAAGAGGACCATAGATATGTCAATTAAGACACAACCAGTAATTTGGAGAGCGATGGTGGTTGAAGGGTGAGGTCAGAAGCAAGATTGCAGAGGGTTTAGAACAGAGTGAGAGAAGTGGAAGCCCTGACAGCATTTTTCCCCTCAGGAGTTTAGCTGAGAAGAGGGGGGGAAATGTATAGGTTGGGAGCTGGAGGGCTTTGTAGAATGTAGGGAAATTTTTTTAAGTATAGGGAAGATGAGAATGTTTGTAAGCAGCAGGGAAAAAGCTGATACATACAGAGAGATTGAAAGCAAGTGGAAGGGAAAATGGTGGGGGCGATATATTTGAGAAGCTAGGTGGGATCAAAGGTATATATGTAGGAGTAAGCATTAGAAAGAAGAATGGCCCCCTTATTATCAGAGACTGGAGTGAAGGAACAGATAGTGGAGGATAATAGAGGGATGTGAGATGAGGTGAAGGGAAGGAGCTCCAGGTCAATGGCTTCAGTTTTTTTCAATGAAGTATGATGAAAAGCAAGAGTGCTGGAGCCAGCTCAAAGCAGCTTGCAAGAGCCAACTGTTAAGTTTTCAGTGTGAGCATTTACACCTCAAAAATTGACTTCAAATGAGGATTTGATTGGTTGTTTTATATATTATATAGACTAAATGATGGAGAAAATGTTAATAATGCACATTAAACTTCAGTGTGTGTTGTGCAAACTTTTTTTTTGGTAGAGCCAGTTGTTAAACATTTACCAGCATGTTGTTGAGAAGTCTTCAGCATAGAGGGTTAGAGTAGGGCATGGCAGTGAAGCCTTGACATTGAATTCAGGCATATTTACAATTATGTGTGAAGGAAGAGATGGAGTCTGATCCTGAACAATTCATTATCTCATGCTAAAGTATGTTGGCTATCTAGAGGGAGAATTTTGAAACATTCTATGAGTTATGATATGAAGCTGCAATATTTTAAAACAGAAACTATTCAATATTTCTATGATGAAGAAAAGGTGGAGAGGCTGACTTTTTAATTTAACATTTCTTTCACTTTGTAAAGCAACTAAATTTGGATCTCTAAGGTACTGTGAATTTTTCTTTGTAATTTAAGTGCTGTTTTTAAGAAAAACATAAAATTGTTGTTGAAGCACTTTTAAGAGAAGAATTGCAGCACAGTCCTGTGGTTTTCCAAATTCATGGACTCATCAGCCTTGAATGGAAGAAGAATCCTGCCTGTTTGGAAGCTTTCTCTTCAGTGGTTGATGACTGACCACCAGAACAGTTCCATATGGGAAGTCTGTGGATTACTAATCCAGCTGTGGATCTTCCAAACAATAACCACATGGACAATGAAGAAGAAAACTTTAGAGGATTATTTTCAGATTTGGAATTACAATCAACATGTAAAGGGATGAACAGATCTCCATTTGGAATAAAAGTGGAAATGGAATATTCAGCTCTCCTTGAAAAGGCAGTGGAAATGTTATTGCCTTTTCCAGCTTTGTATTTATGTTGAGCAACTTTTTCAGCTTGGACTATGATAAAACCATAGTTTGAGAACTGTGTCTTGTCCTTCTATTTTTAATTGTCAGGAGAAAAAAACTAGTGAGTGAGAAAGAATAATGGTAATTGCAGTAATTATTTATAATTTCTACAACTTTTTTATTATTACACACCTTTGTCATGGTATGCGAGGCAGTGTGATATTATGAATGGACAGCTAGACTCAAAATGAGGAAGATCTGGGTTAAAGTTTGTCATCTGACACATACCGGCTGTGGGACCCTGGGTAAGGCATTAAACTCCTCAGTACTCTAGGTCAGAGTTGACAAACACATGACCACATGCAGCCCACAACACTCTTCAGTATAGCCTAAATCAAACTAAATGTCATTGGGAAATATTTAGCAAAATATATAAAACCATAATAAAACTTAGATGAGGGAAGCTAGGTGGCACAGTGGATAGAGTGCCTGGCCTGGAGTCAGGAAGACTCATCTCCCTGAGTTCAAGTCTGGCCTCAGACACTTACTAGCTGTGTGACCCTGGGCAAGTCACTTAACTCAGTTTGCCTCAATTTCCTCATCTGTAAAATTAGTTGGAGAAGGACATGGCAAACCACTTTAGATTGCCAAGAAAACTCTAAAAGGGGTCATGAAGAGTCAGTCACGCCTAAAAACGACTGAACAACAAAAATATTAATAAGTGGTTTTCTATGTCAATATGTGGCCTGTAGGAATCCTTATGTACCTTTTAGTGGCCCCCATTTCTATCTAAGTTTTGACACCACATCTCTAGATAGCTGTCCAAGAAGACAAATTTCAAAGACATTTCTGATTCGTATTGTTAAAAACAGCTTCCACACTTGGAAATTCCTTATACCAATGAGATCAGAGGTCTTATGCTTATCCCTATGTTTAAATAAATTATGGATTTTTGTTTTAGTTCAATGATAACAAGAATAGATAAAAAGCATGTAAATAATTTTCAATATAGTGAATAATTTAATAAACACATAAAACTTTGATTATTCTCACCATTCACTTCCGTCATTCCTACTTATGTGCTACTGATCAGAACTTGAGGAAATCAGGAAATGATTTTGACCGCATGCACTACAAATTTATGCTATTTAATCTTAACTGGGTTCTCACTGCAGCAAGACAATTCTAGTACTCCTTCATAATCAATTTCCTATCCTACTCACTAGAGTGTTTGATCTAAACTTCTTTTTCTCTTAAAGCCTCCCATGCTCCATCCCAACCCATCCTTGACAGATAAAGACATTGCCTTATAACTTACTGAAAATATTGAAGTTATTTGCTGGGAGTTTTCTCTTCTCCCCTCATCTCTCATCACTCTGACATCAACCCCTACTTCACTCAGAATCTGTTGAGATAACTCTTCATCTTGCCAAACTCTTACACGTGTCCTCAAACCTCATAATTACCCTTAGTAAGTCTCCTCTCTCCCTCCAGTCTAACCTGGCTAATGCTTCCCTGACTGTGGATTTACACTGTGGATCTGTCCTAACCTCTCTTCTCTCTTTATATCTCACTTGGTGATTTCATCATATCCTATGGGCTTAATTATCACCCCTATGAAGATTATTTCCATATATATATATTTATGTATGTATATGTATATATGTTTGTATGTATGTATGTATGTATGTATGTATGTGTCAGGTCCCAGCTTCTCTCTTGAACTTGTCCTTTATCACCAACTGCTTATTGCACATTTCAATTAAATATCTCACAGACTCAACGTGTCCAAAAGAGCACTTATATTCTCCACTTCTTCCTCCTGTTTGCCCCTGTTCTGTGTTTAATCTACATATTTTTACCTGTATATGTTGGATTATATTAAGATTGTAGCACACTGGCTGTTTTGACTCTTTCCTGCATGACAAGTGGGAAGCAAATGAAAGGCCAATGTTAATGGTTCCCCAAGACCCCAGAAGACTTTTTTGGATTGAGAAAATGGATGATGTGTTCAAAACACACTCCAGTCAATTGGTGTCTAAGACAAAGATTAATCAGACAGCAATGCCACATTTGGACGTGAACTTGGTAGGACTAAATGCTGTGTTGAAATTGTGCTAACAGTGAGTCCACTCTCCTTAGGGTGTTTTCCTCAATTGGAAGAATGTTTGTACTCTTGTTCTTACTGTATTTTTGAAATAAATACCCCTTTGTAAAAGCTCATTGGCATTCATTTGTTAAATAGAACTAAGGTGCTATCTCTCAGGATCATATATATAATTCTCTATTTGGTGTTCAAAGTCCTTCATAACATGGATCTAATTTCTAGTCTTCTTACATTTTACCCACTCTCAATATATTCTGTAATCTAGTGTCACTGATCCCCTTTCTGTTCCTCAAATAAAGCACTCCATCTTTTGTCTCTGTGCAATTTTCTTTATTTTTTTAATTTTTTCTTATTAATTTATTTATTTTTAGTTTTCAACTTCACTTCCACAAGAATTTGAGTTCCAAATTTTCTCCCCATCTTGTCCCTCCCCCCACCCCAAGATGGTGTGCATTCTGAATACCCCTTCCCCTAATCTGCCCTCCCTTCTATCTCCCCCCCTTCTCTTATCCCCTTTCCCTTCTATTTTCCTGTAGGGCAGGATAGATTTCTATACCCCATTTCCTGTATATCTTATTTCCCAGTTGCATGTGAAAACAATTTTTAACATTTGCTTTTAAAACTTTGGGTTCCAAATTTTCTCCCTTCCTCTCTCCCCACCTACCTTCATTGAAAAGGCAAGCAACTCAATACAGGTTGTACATGTGTAGTCATGCAAAACACTTCCATAGTAGTCATGTTGTGAAAAACTAACTATATTTCCCTTCATCCTATCCCACCCCCCCCATTTATTCTATTCTTTATTTTGACCCTGTCCCTCCTTAGAAGTGTTTGCTTCTGATTATCCCCTCCCCTAATCTGCCGTCTCCTCTGTCATCCCTCTGCTCTCTTATCACTTTCCCCCTATTTTCCTGTAGGGTAAGATAGATTTCCATACCTAGTTGAGTGTGTATGGTATTCCCTTCTTAAGCCAAATCCAATGAGAATAAGATTCACTCATTCCCTCTCACCTTCCCCTGTTTCCCCTCCACTGTAAAAGCCTTTTCTTGTCTGTTTTATGTGAGATAATCTACCCCATTCTACCTCTCCCTTTTTCCTTCTCTCAGTATAATCCTCTCCCATCCCTTAATTTTATTTTCCAGATATCACCCCTTCATCTTCAACTCACCCTATGCCCTCTATCTATCTATCTGTCTGTCTATCTATCTATCTATCTATCTATCTATCTATCTATCTCTCTATCCATATAATTTTTTCCCTCCAACTACCCTAATACTGACAAAGGTTGCATGAGTTACAAATATCATCTTTCCATGTTAGGAAAGTAAACAGTTCAACCTTAATAAAGTCCTTTATGATTTCTCTTTCCTGTTTACCTCTTCATGATTCTCTTGAGTCTTGTATTTGAAAATCAAATTTTCTATTCAGCTCTGGTCTTTTCATAAAGAATGCTTGAAAGTCTTCTATTTCACTGAATGTCCATTTTTCCCCTGAAGGATTATATTCAGTTTTGCTGGGTAGGTGATTCTTGGTTGTAATCCATTATCTCCTTTGACCTCCAGAATATTATATTCTAAGCCCTCTGGTCCCTTAATGTAGAAGCTGCAAAATCTTGTGTTATCCTGATTGTGTTTCCACAATACTTTTCTTTCTGGCTGCTTGCAATATTTTTTCCTTGACCTAGGAATTCTGGAATTTGGCTACAATATTCCTAGGAGTTTTTCTTTTGGGACCTCTTTCAGGAGGTGATCAATGGATTCTTTCCATTTCTATTTTACCCTCTGGTTCTAGAATATCAGTGCAGTTTTCCTTGATAATTTCTTAAAAGATGATGTCTAAGCTCTTTTTTTGATCATGGCTTTCAGATAGTCCAATAATTTTAAAAATTATCTCTCCTGGATCTATTTTCCAGGTCAGTTGTTTTACCAATGAGATATTTCACATTTTCTTCTGTTTTTTCCATTCTTTTGGTTTTGTTTTGCAATGTCTTGATTTCTCATAAAGTCACTAGCTTCCAATTGCTCCATTCTAATTTTTAAGCAAGTATTTTCTTCAGTGAACTTTTGGACTTCCTTTTCCATCTGGCCAATTATAGTTTTGAAGGCATCCTTCTCCTTATTAGATTTTTGGATCTCTTTTGCCATTTGACTTAGGTTTTTTTAAAATTTTTTTTATTTTTTTGGCAAGGCAATTGGGGTTAAGTGACTTGCCCAGAGTCACACAGCTAGTAAGTGTTATGTGTCTGTGGCCAGATTTGAAGTCAGGTCCTCCTGACTCCAAGACCAGTGCTCTATCCACTGTGCCACTCAGCTGCCCAAGGCTATTTTTTAAGGTGTTATTTTCTTCAGTATTTTTTTGGGTCTCTTTTAGCAAGCTGTTGACTTGTTTTTCATGATTTTCTTGCACCACTCTCGTTTCTCTTCCCAGTTTTTCCTCTACTTCTCTTACTTCTTCTCAAAATCCTTTTTGAGCTCTTCCATGGCCTGGGATTGATTTCTATTTTTCTTGGAGGCTTTGGATATAGGAGCTTTGACTTTGTTGTCTTCTTTTGGTTGTATGTTTTGATCTTCTTTCTCAGCAAAGAAAGATTCTATGGTCTGACTTTTTTGCTCAGTTTGCTCATGATCCCAGCCAATTACTTGAGTTTTAAACTCTTTGTTAAGGTGGGTCTGCTTCTAGTGTGGAGAATGTACTGTCCTAAGGTTTGGGGGTTTTGTGCAACTGTTTTCAGAGATACTTCTGGGAACTGTAAATATTCAGTTCTTCCAAGGTGGTATGATCAAGGGCGAGGTGTTTACTCCTTTCCTGGCCTATGCTCTGGTCTATAAGTGACCACAAGCAATCTTTTCTGCCTTGGAACTGTGAGAAGGATTCTCTCTCCACTGCCACTACAAGCTCCGCAATGCTAGTGGTCCTCCTCACCCCAGGACCACCACCCAGAACTATGACCCATATCCAAGCATGGGCAAAGCAAGAGAATCCTGCCTCAGCACCAGCAAAGATCCCTGCAATGCTGCTCTGATCAGCCACTCAATTCCCCCTCGATCTGTGGGCCAACCTCCAGAAGCAGCTGCCACCCTGGGGCTGCACTAGGACTGGGACTGAGCTTCTCTCTTACCGTGGTCACAGACTTTTCCTATTGACCTTTTAAGTTGTCTATGGTGTTTGTGGGCTGAGAAGTTTGGAAACCACCACAGCTGCCCGTGATTCAGTCGTCTGAGGCCTGCTTCAGGTTCACTGAGGCCTGGTCTTTGCCTGCATGCCCATACTGAACTGCATTCCTCTGCCAGCCTGGCTTGATAGACCTTTCCAGTAAACCATCCAGGTTGTGTTGAGCTGGAAATTTGTTTCACTCTGTCATTTTTGTGGGTTCTGCTGCTCTAGAATTTGTTTAGAGCCAATTTTTTTACAGGTATTTGGAGGGGTTTGGGGGAGAGCTCAAGCAAGTCACTGCTTTTATTCTGTCATCTTGGCTCCACCCCACTCTGGGCAATTTTCACTGGCTGTCTCCCATGCCTGGAATGCTCACCTTGCTCATCTCCATATGCTGCCTTCCCTGGTTCTCTTCACGTCAAGCTAAAACACCATTTTCTACAAGAAGTCTTTCCTGATCCCCCTTCATGCTGGTGCCTTCCCTCTGTTGATTAGGATCATTTTCTCTTTGCATGTCATCTCACCTTCTAGACTGTGAGTTCCCTGAGAACAGGGACATCTTTTACCTGTCTCTGTATCCACAGTGTTCTTAGCACAGTTGATTACTGATTGACTGACATGGCAAAGGTTTAATGTTTTGACAAAAGCTATGTTTGTGATGAGAAACTTTCCAGAGAAAGCTTCAGCTATATTTCTCCAATGACACTTGTTACTAGTTTCTGTCAAATCATGCTTAGTACTAATTTTGAAACCCTACATGTAGATAGTTGACTTAGTAGAATAAATACAAGACTTAGAGTTAGGAAAGACCTGTGTTCAAATCCCAGCTCTGATATTTATTTGGTGCGTTATCCTGTGTATAAGTCACAACTTCTCTGAGTCTCAGTTTACTCCTGTGTAAAGTAAGGATATATTATGATACCTATTTCACAGTGTTATTGGGAGATAAGTACTTTATAAACCTTAAAGTATTATATACATGTGAGCTTCTTTTGGCAAAAAAATCTTCATGGAATTTTATATCATCTCTCCCTTTTGATTTGCTGCTTCTAATCTATTGCTGACTTGGAACCCAGATCACTTAAAGAATTGTGTGCAGATAGACCTTGAGTGAGGACTGAAGGCTGATCCTATGACTTCATTAGTCTTGGTGCTGGGAATGCATGGCATCTGTTGTTAATGCTCTGTGGCCCTCTTTACTTAGTTCCTCCTTCTGAGTTGTGGAGAGATAATATTGCCATATAGGTAAGTCCTAGATGGGTGAGATGTAACCGTATTAATTTACCTATGGAATCAAGGGAGCAGTCTACATGCTTAAGGTTCATAAACCTCCAGCCATTAAAGTTGGATTAAAAAAAAAAAAGGTAGGTAAGTGGATAGAGTGTCGAACGTTCATTGAGGAAAAACCTGAGTTCATAGCTAGCGGTGTGACCCTGTACAAGTCATTTAACCTTTTTGAGCTTCTATTTCCTCAGCTATTAAATGGGTGGCACCTATTTCAGAGAGCTGTGAGGATCAAATGAGATAACATATGTAAAGGACTTTGAAAACCTCAAAGTGCTATGTGAATGTGAACAATTATTGTTATTAAAAAAATGGTTCCAGACACTTACTAGCTCTGTGACCCTGGGCAAGTCACTTAACCTCTGTTTGCCTCAGTTTCTTCATTTGTAAAATGGGGCAATAATAACTTCTACCTCCCAGGGTTGTTGTGAGAATCAAATCAAATGAGATAACAATCATAAAGTGCTTAACACAGTGCCTGGCACATAGTAAATACTATATAAATGTTAGCTATCACTATTATTCCATGCTCTATAGACTCCAGTTACATATTACAGATTATTGAAATGTTTGGTGCTTCTTTGCAATCAGACTACAGGCTTGAGTAAAGTTGTACTGAATTCACTGGGATCTTTGGACTGCTCGGAGTACATATCGACACAAGTGCACCTATTTTTACTTTAAGATGAAATCTTTTGTTCATTTTCAATCTCCTGACATACTGGATTTCTGTCTGCTTTTTGTACCGGGAAAAATAACCTCTTACCACTGTCACTCATGCCTTCCTCTAGTCTTTCAGCAAATTCAGACCTTTCTGAGGCTGATGACTACAGCCTGTAGACAGAAAAGAGGGCAAACACTTTACTGTCACTACCATGAGCTAGAGTGATGTGAGCTACCTGCATTGTAGAAATAATTTAGTCACTTTGGGAAAAGTCATTGTTTGAGAACTTGCTATCCAGTGGTATTTATGTATCTGATTAGAATAATGCTTTGCTTAGCTTTTACCATTTTCCCTCCAGGGATCATAGAATCATAGAACAATAGATTGGGAGCCTGAATGGGTTTCAGAAGTTATTTAACCCAGATGAGGAAACTGAGGCTCAGGGAGGATAAGTGACTTGCCCAATGTCACACAGGTAGTAGCAGAGGCAATATTCCAGGACTTTTTCCTTACAAATGGTGAATAGAATTATTGCTTTTGATCATCTACACCAGTCCTATGGAACTAACTAGAGAGGACAAGAAAGAAACCAGAGCTCTTGTGTTTGGTGACATCCAACTGGAGGTTGAGTTTCTGCAAGACCCTGCACACTGAAAGGAGCAATATGGAAAGTTCATAGGAAATGGACATAGGATACTTCTAACACTTACCACCTATATGATTTTGGGCAAATCAGACAATGTCTCTGGACCCCTGGTTTCCTCACTAATAAAATGATGGGGTTTGCTTCATTTCTAAATCTTTGATTCCATGATTTCCTTCTTTTCCTTGATCAATTCAGCTTATCCTTTCAGTCTTGAAAGTGTGGATATTGTTTCCACAAATATAACTTCTCAGGGGGTGGCATTATAAAGTTCTTGCTTCAGTCTATAGAGTGGTCACATACCTTGGCAAGTCTTAATTGTTGATATCGAGGTACTGGTATTTAGTATTGTGTTTCGGTATACATGGATACTAATATTTATTGTTTTGCCTATGTTTCGTTGGTTTGCTGTGTTACATTCTGTTAGATTAGCAGAGATTTTTTTTTCTTCTCTAATAGAAGCCATAGGTAAGTGGTTTCTCCATAAATGATGTGCATATCAGTAGCTGGACAGCTAACTACTAGCCTGAAACAGTCTAGAAAGCAGCACTCTATTTTTTCCCTGAGGACTCCCACCCTGTCTTACACTTTGTATCGCCCACACAGCCCCACATCCCCAGTGTCTGGCATGGTGCTGGTCATGAATATTTGATGGGTTGTCAGGAATAGAATTCACATTTTCATACTGATTGGCTGTTCATTTCTTGTTCCTTTTCCATCCCTCTACTACTAACACAAAACACTTTAGAGAAATGTATAGAAATATTTTGTTGGAAATTTTGTTGCAGATTGCAATCCGTATGTACTTTCTCATTCCTTGCAATTGCACACATGCGCCTTCCCTTCTGTGTTGGGGGCCAGCCTCCTTTTAGAACTCTTGGGATTGCATAGGTATTAATGGACATGGTGTTTGTTCACCAGTTATCCTTTGCTCTGCCCACATGACCAGCCCATCCCCTTATCTTTCTGATCCTACTCCTTTTTCTATTTCTCCTATGAAGTTCTTCATTAGTCAGTCAGTCAAAAAGCGTTTATTAAATACTGTGTATCAGGCATTGTACTAAGCACCTAGGCTACAAAGAAAGGCAAAAACACTACAGCATACTCACATTGGCTTTCTGTTGGCTTCGGGATGACTTGCAACATTAATTCTTTTTTTTTTTTTAAGGCAATTGGGATTAAGTGACTTGCCCAAGGTCACACAGCTAGTAAGTGTCAAGTGTTTGGTCTGAGGCCGGATTTGAACTCAGGTCCTCCTGACTTTAGGGCCGGTGCTCTAACCACTGCGCTACCTAGCTGCCTTACAACATTAATTCTTCAGATACTGTGTTACTACACGACCCAAAGCCATAAAACATACTTTGGAAGAATACTAATGTTAAAAAGATGGTCCTTTTTCAGGGAGAAAAAGAGGTCATTAAAAGCACTGAAGCAATTTCCCAAATGAAATCCAGTCAGCTCTCCTCCTTTTCAATTCACAGTGTTATTTAAGCTTTTAAAAAACTTGTGCAAATAGTTGTATCTATTCAAAAGGAGATGGGAGAAAGGGAAGTAGGAATGAGGGAGGAAGTGAAGAGTGGGAAGCTTTAGTTATTCTAGTAACCAAATGTAATTTACATGTCTTTACCACAAAGAGAACTAACAAAATAAAAAAAACTCCAACAACCATTGCTCCAAAGCAAAGAGGAAACCTATTTATGTAAATAGCCTGCTTTTGTGATTCATTGTTGTGTCTAACTTCATGTTTCCAGACTAATCTAGGCTGATTTTCTCTACCTTGTACCCAATATTGTTGGTGTGAAAGACTGAGACTCTCGGGTGATAGTGTCATCTTGACACTATCTATATCCACAGAATGGATGTGATAGACTGTTGTTGTTCAGTCATTTTTTTAGTCATATCTGATTCTTTGTGACTTCATCTGGGGTTTTCTTGGCAAAGATACTGGAGTGGTTTGCCATTTCCTCTCCAGCTCATTTTACAGATGAGGAAGCTGAGGCAAACAGGGTTAAGTGACTTAGCCAAGGTTACAGCTAGTAAGCATCTGAGGCCAGATTTGAACTCAGGAAGAGGAGTCTTCCTGACTCTGCGCCTTGCACTATCTCCACTGCACCACCTAGCTGCCAGCCATGATGATGTACTGAGGGACTTTTTAATTTTCCATCTGGAAAAATTCCATTAGTTAATATCTAGGACACCAGCTCTCATGACCTTGTTCATTTGAAGGTAATCCCAGCCCTGACCCTTAGTGTTCTGCTATTTATGGTATTAATCACTATATAAAGTTAAAGGCAATTTTCTTTTCTAAATAACTCCCTTCCTGGAATAAACTCCAGTCATCTGAAAGTCAGATCCTGAATTGCTGTCATGGGCTCTACAGGAAAGGAGCATTTATGGAGTTGGTTTTTCTTTCTCTCTTTTCCCCTTTCTTTAGGTGTTTTTTCTCTTTTATCCACTCCCATCTGTGTTGCTAGTAGCTCCATCTAGGTTTTATTCATTATAACTCCTTCAAGAAATTCCAGACTATGGATTCTAAGTGTTTTTTTCTCCTCATGTAGCACTTCCTGCCATATTCAGTAGTTTCCTGGAAATCATTCAGGTCAATCAGCTTTTCAGATTCGTAGCTCTGAGCCCCCATTTCTTTGAACTTCTTCCACCTCAAAGCAAAATTCAGCACATGACATTATATTGTAGTGTAAGACATTAATTTAAAGTAGCCTACTAGGTAAATAACTGTTAAATCAACAGAAAGCACTTTCCCCATACCTTTCCATAACTACCACCTTCTAAAGTTTCAGGGAAGAAGGGTGTACAAATGAACTCATTCCCACTCTCCTGCACTGGTTTGTTTGCCAAGCACCCATCTCCACTGCACATGTTCATGTGGACTATTTGTGCCTGATCATTGGTAGAGCCTTCCGATCTCATATTTGTCTGATCGGCCACAGTCGGCACATTCTACCTTGACCCCAACATAGTGATGTCATTTTGGTCCTCTTTGAGAATGAAGGACAACAACCAGCTAGGCACTATAATCTAGGAAATTGCCCCACCCCATTTTTTTATGTATTTGCTCATAAGATAAAAGCTGAAACTTCGATGTTTAAAAGGTACTGTATTTCAACAAGGATTTATTAAAACGAAAATGAAATAATTCCTTTTCTCAAGGAGCTTATATTATGTTGGAGGAAGTCACCATGCATTTAGTTAGGTGAGTACCTAATATATGCAAAATTATATATATATAAATAATTTGGAGATGCATGGGAAAATGAATATTAACATCTGTGTTGATTAGAAAAGGTCTTGTGTAAAAGATGGCACCTCACTTGAGTCTTGAAATGAACAAGGATTTCCAAGAGGTGGCTATAAGGAAAGAGAGAACATTTCAGGGATGGTAGACAGGCAAAGCAAAACCATGGAGGCAATGTAATGTTGTATAGAGGAAACAGGAAGTAGGCTATTTTGTTGGAATATAGATTACATATGGGGCAATAATGTGAAATCAATCTGGAAATATAGGTTAGAATAGAATGTAAATACTAGAGAGGAATTTCTTTTATATACTAGAGACAATAAATAGTGAAGTTTGTTGAGCAAGAGAAGTAACATGGGCAGACCTATGTATGTATCAATAGCAATTTGGGATGTGTATCAGAGTATGGACTAGACAGAGGAGTGAGTACAAGGAGGGGATCTAATTAGGAAACTATCATAATAGTCTAGGTGAGAGGTGACTGATAAAAATATACCTATGGTGGTAGCCATGTGAATGGATAGAAAGGGGCAGATGTGAGAGATGTTATGGAGGTAGAATCAACATTTTGGCAATTGATTAGACGTGGGTGAGGGAGAGTGGGTGACTGGAAGAATAGTGGTGACAGAAGGAGAGAAGTTAATAAGAGGGGTGGGTTCATCAGGAATACAATGAAGTCCATTTTGGACGAGTTAAATTTGTGGAGATGTCCAGGTAGATGTTTAGCAGGCAGTTAATAAATGATTGGAACTGAGGAGAGGCAGGCTAGGTAGATAGATTCTGACATTAGAGTTCTGGTACCCTGTAAGGGTGATACAGCTGAAGGGATATTCCCCTTGGCCACTAGCCTCTTGGGACCTAGAGGAGAAAACATTTCCTTCTGCTGCTTCTCAGAATCCTCTGAGCCAAATGCTTATGAGGAAAAATGCCTCCTACAGCTTTGGCTGTATGCAACTGAGGGGAAATGCTGTGTGATGCTAGTTCTCCCATAAATAAGGGTTGGCTCTCTGTGCTCATCTGTCTGTCTCTTTCTAGCTCCCTCTGGATAGCTTTCTGTCTGTCTCACCTGTGCTCCCTCAGGCCTTTTGTCTTCCATTTGCTCATTAAAGCTCACCAGTTTTCCTTTGCTCTGCCCACAGGACCAGCCCACCCCCTTATCTTTCCGATCCTACCCCTTTAACCTACTTCTCCTGTGCAATTCTTCATTGATCAGTCAAAAAGTATTTCTTAAGCACTATTCTAAGGACTGATATTGCAAAGAAAGGCAAAAACACTGCAACCAGGATGGTGAGGTGGTATGGCAGATAGAGCACCATGGAGTCAGCAGGACTTGAGTTCAAATGTGGCCTCAGATACTTACTAGCTGTGTGACCCTGGGCAAGTCACTTAACCCCAACTGCCTCTAAAACAAAACACTGCAGCTTGCTCACATTAATATTAAAGGGCATAACTCTTCCTGTTAAAAACTTCGGTGTCAGAGGACCTGCAAGTCCCACCACAGTCGCCTGCTACCTATCTGAACTTGGGACAAATGGCATAACCTCTCTGAGCCTCAGTTTCTTCATCTGCAAGATAAGAGGTTGGATTAGATGACCTCTAACTTTTCTATCAACTCTAAATTTGTGATTTTATGATCTAAGCTTTTTATAGCCTATCCTCTAATTACCTGTGGGTATTTGAAAAGTGTCCCCTTCCATTCAAATGATTATCTTTTTTGTTTGTTTGTTTTTGGAAGATACTCTATCCCCGAAAGGCTTCCACTCACCCTTTAAAGGTCAGAGGTAAAGAAACATTGAAAAGGAATCTCATTCATAGATCTGAGTGCTTTGCCTGAGTTCTGCTTTGGTCCATCCATCAATCAACCAACCAAGTTTTCTTAAGCACCTGTTATGTGCCAAGCACTATGCTTGGTAACCCGGGTAAAGTACAAAGAATGAAACAATTCCTACTCACAAGGAGTTTACATTCTAAGAAAGGAGATAGCAGGCATATACATACATACATAAATACATTTCTACATGCATACACACATACGCACAAACATACATACATATAGCATAACTATAAAGTGAAAAAATACAAGTATGTATAATTAAATACATGGTAGTTTGGAGGGAATGGCATTAACAGATGAGGAATCAGAAAAGGGGTTCATAGCCTGGGGTCCATGGACAGATTTCATGATCTGTGAACTTGGATAGGAAAAAATGTTACATTTTTTATTTTCATTAACTTTTAACTGAAATTTGACATGTCTTTCAGTTATGAATGTTGACGGCAAATATTCTGAGAAGGGGTTTATAGGCTCCAACAGACTACCAAAAGCATCAATGACACCAAAGAGGTTAAGAGGCTCTGATGTAGAAGGTAGTCCTTGAGTTGCAACTCTAAAGGAAAGAGGGACTCTGTGAGGTGGAAATAAGGAGGGAGGGTATTTCAGGCATGCAGAATGGGCCAGTGCACTGTGATCCAGAATAACTGACGCTTCCCTTTATTTCTGACACATGACACTGCATCTCATCTGATTTTCACAACAACTCTGGGAAATGCATGCATTACCCTCCCTTCCAAGTTGAGGAAACTGAAGCAGGAAGAAGTTAAAGTGGCAGCCCTGGCTCAGAGATGGCCTGAGGGGTACCCCCAAACTGGAGACCCGCAGCAGTTTATTGTGACTCTCACTCAGCCAAGGAGAGAGGTTGAGTTGCCCCTGTAGGAGTCTTTTGTATGTACAACCACTTCTGGTTCAGTATCCTGTCGAAAAGACTTTCTTCACCACATTGCAAGCAGATGTGTAATAGTAATTGAGTACCTGTGCATACTTATAGTTAGGGAGCAGGGCCCTTCTATTACATGGTTCCAAAAACAGACCTACCATATCTTCTCTTTTCTCCCACTTTCACAGTTCTCTCCCATTATATCACTGGGTTGCAAACTTAACTAAAAAGGAAAGGGGTTAGGCTAAGAAGTTAGGAGAAAACTGAAAACCATGGAATTACTGTCGGATTAATTTGTTTTTGTAGAAAACCTAGAATGTGGTAGCTGGAATATTTATTTCTTGTAGGTCTAATATCTTCATTCACGCAGTCAGAAATCAGGTTTCTCTACTGTTGATTCAGCTTTTGTGTAGCATTTGTCACAGTTATTTTGGGGAGGAAAGCCAAATGTTATTTCAGAGAAAGATAAGAATTTGGAATGAGATTATGAGGTGAAAGAGAGTTCAATAGGAAAATGAAAAATTAGGTATGAAGCATCTACATTTTAAATTCCATGTGTCTACAGATCCTAGAGAGTCTAATGAGGAGGTGGTTTAAAACAGGTACGGATTAAAACTGGCCTGTTTGTCAATAGCAGACTGCTAGGTAGCACAGTGGATGGAGTCCTGGGCCTGGAAGTCAGGAAGACTCAACTTCCTGAGTTCAAATCTGGCCTCAGCTGCATGAGCCTGGGCAGGCCACTTAACCCTGTTTGCCTCAGTTTCCTCATCTGTAAAATGAACTGGGGAAGGAAATTTCATTCTAGTATTTTTGCCAAGAAAACCCCAAATGAGGTCATGAAGAGTCAGACACAACTGAAAAGACTGATCAATAACAACAAATTTGTGAATAGGCTGTTGAGCCCTGCCCAAATGGAACAGCATTCATGACAATTCAAAACCAACTGAAAAGTCAGAAAGAGATCTGAAGCACTGAAAATTTAAAATTAACTACATCTGTGTGATATGCTCAATAACTAAAACAATGAAACCACTATTGAAAAGTACTTGAAAGACATTTGCAGTTTAAAAACCTATGCATAGAATGGCAAAATTGGAAGAGTTCTCAGAGGTCATCTCCTGCCCTTAGCATGCCTTCCTGTCCAAATGATCTCCTATAAGTGGTCATCCAGTCTTTCCTTGAATGCCTCCAATTATGAAAACATTTATTACTCACCAAAGAAGCCCATTCCATTTTGGTATAGCTCTTTTTAGGCATGTTTTCCCCATATTGTACTAAAATTTGTCTCCTTGTAATTTATCCTCAGTGATTTTAGTTCTGCTCTCTGGGACTGAGCAGAATAAGTCTAATCGCTTTTCTATAGAATCATGGAATATCAGAGTTGGAAGAGACTTTTGAGGTCATCTAATCCAACCCATAACTGAGCAGAAATTCCCTCTCCTACACCCCTAACAAGTGGTTATCCAGACTTTGCTAAAAGACTTCCAGTGAGAAAGAACTCATTACATCCCAAAGCAACCCGTCTTAATTTTGGATACCTCTCTTCTACGTGGCAGACCTTCAACTATCTCCCCTCTCCAGAGTCTTTTCTTTGAACATTCTTTATTGATATATTTTGATTTTGTTTTTACATTGATATTTTTGTTTCTTATTTTCAAACATTTCCCTTTCTCTACCCCAACTTATGAGCCATCTCTTGTGATAAAGAATTAAGCAAGAAAAAAAGAGCAGTACAGCAACACCAACCATTGTGTCAACTGTGACCAACAACTTTTGCAACACTGCACAGTTACAGTCTCCCACTTCTGGAAAGAAGTGAAGGAGGTTTATTTTCTTACCTCTTTTCCAAGACCAAGCCTGGTCATTATAATTGCACAACATTTAGCTCTTTCTTTTTGTTTGCCATTCTTTCCTTTGACCATAAGTAGTCTTGGGTATATCGTTTTCTTGATTCCTTGTTTCATTCTTCATCAGTTGATATTTCTTCCTATGATTCTCTGCTCTTCATATTCATCATTTCTTATGACAGAATAATATAACATTCATGTATCCTAATTGATTTAGCCATTCTCTAACCAGTATACAACCTACTTTACCTCTAGTTTTTTGCTATCGCAAAAGTTGCTGCTGTTAAATGTGTTGTATTATGGAATTTTTCTTTTTGTCAATAACTTCCTTTGAATATATTACTGATACTGAAATCTCTCCAGAGTTGCTGGAATGAGTACATTGTAGGTAGAAATATTTAGTGAATGAATAAAAGAATGTACCGGCCCCGCCGACCTTCTGCCAGCCGCGCCGAACACTCTCCTCCTATAAGGAGCAGGCTGCCAGAGTCATACTCACCAGTCTTCAGAGCCTACCTGGGTACACACACAGAGATGGACCCATCGGGAGGCTGCCAACACCAGAGCTTTATTCAGAGGCCATCACAGCAAGGCCAAGCAGGAAGGCCAGAGCAACAGAGCAGGAGCAAAGAGAGAGCGCTCCCAACCACGACCGTTCCTCAGAACCTACTTAGCCCCTCCTCCTCAGCCCCCCTACTAGCCAATGATTGTAGGGTCAGATACCGGAAGGGGCTGTCTGAGTTTAGCGCACCAAGGGAGAGGGAGTGACGCAGGAGGCCGGGACCAGATACAGGAAGGAGGCGTCTGGGATTAGTGCATAGACAAAGAGTACGTGACCTAGGGAGTCAGGAAGGACACAGGAAGGAGGCGTCTGGGGTTGACGTTGCATATAGGGAGGGGACTAAGCAAAGGGAACTCGTCCTCTGCTGTCCCACTCCCATGTGGCACCGCCCCTTGCCTCAGGAGCACATGCTCCGGCTACTTCCTTGCACCCAGCTTATCTCACATAGCACTGCCCACTGCCTCAGGGCTTCTCCATATCCAGCCCATCCCAGTACACCACAACTCCGCCTACCACAGCCCCTGCCTCGACTTCCAAATACCCAGATTCTACCCCAATCTTGCCACAACGACCACCTGGCAGTAGCTAACATCAGACAGTCCCTCACAAAAGAATGTGGTAAAAAAGGAATTATAGTCAGAAATTAGGGAAGAATTCAGAGTCTCATGAAAGGGATATCATAATGTACAAAAAGATGTGCTTTACTGAGAGAAGTATGATTGTGTACTCATGATTAAATCTCTACTAAAACATTGATATGTGGAGTACATACCCTGTGGGGCAGCTAGGTGATGCAGTGGATAGGGTGCCAGGTCTGGAGTCAGGAAGATTCCTCTCCCTGAGTGCAAATGTAGTCTCAGACACTTACTAGCTGAGTGACCCTGGTCAAGTCAATTAACCCTGTTTGCCTCAGTTTCCTCATCTATAAAGTGAGCTGGAGAAGGAAATGCAAACACTCCAATGCCTTTGCCAAGAAAAACCCAAAAGGAGTCACAAAGAATCAAAGCATCTGAACAACCCTACGTGTACACATATACACACATACACACATGTGTTCAATATACACAAATATACCCTTCTTTAAAAAAAAAAAAGCTTATCATTTATAAATCACGGACATTAAAACTTCCAGTTAGACCTCCCTCCCTGAACCTTATCCAGAAACTTTTTGTAGAGAAGTAGTGATATGGAGTTTGAGAATATGAATGATTCTCGTTATAATAGGGTGAATAGATCCCATTGACCTTATGCAAATATGACAAGTCAGGTAAGTTGGATTCCTAGTTTTAAGGAATGTTAAGCATTTTTTTTTCCTTAGTTTGCTTTCTCTTCTCTCAAAGACCATAGAGTTTCTTGATTTAACATGCTTTTATAAGCTAGAATGTACTTGCCATTCCATATGGGAAATGCAAAATCATTTTTATTTATTAATAACCACTAATCAAGACTAAGTCTCTTGCTTAAGTAATTCATTATCTTTTAGAATGAGAGCAAATGGAAGCACAATCAATACATTTACTTATTATTCTTCCTTGCTATACACATTTACCGAGCTTTAGTCTTTAGTTGATGTAGTATACAAGTTCATACTTGTACACATAGACATACACATATAATGTATTGTCTCCCATGCCTCTATGTGTGTTTTTGTCACTACTAGCTTGTAAGTTCTCTTTTTTTTACGTGAAATTATTTTTTAATCAAAGTTTTAGTTTTTAATTGACAGAAATCACCTTTCTTTTCTCCCTCATCCTCTGTACCATTGGGGGGAAAAAAGAAACTTCCTCTAACAAACATGCAGTGTCAAGCAAAACAAATCCCTTCATTGGTAGTTACATAAATATATGTGTATGTATGTATGCATGCATGCATGCCTCATGCTACTCCCTAAATCTATCAACTCTCTGTTAGGAGGTAGATGGTGTATGCTTCTTCAGTGGTCTTGTATAACCATAGATGGTCATTGTTTTGATCATAGTTCTTATAGGTTTCAAGATTTTTATCTTTACAGCATTGTTATATAAATTGTTCTAGTTCAGCTCATTTCATTCCTCATCAATTTATAAGTCTTCAGAATTGTTCATTTTTATAATAATACCATAGTATAAGTTGTGTTTCTGGTTTTGCTTACTATGCTTTATATCAATTCATATGAGTCTTTCCATATCTCTTTAAAAACAGCTATTTCTTAATTTCTTATAGCACAATAGTATCCTGCTACATTCATATACTACAATTTTGTTCAGCCATTATCCTTAGATGAATACCTCCTTAGTTTCCAGTTTTTTGCCACCACAAAAGGAGCTGCTATGAACATTGTTGTTCACATATGGCTTTTTCCTCTTTCTTTGATCTCTTTTGATTACAGGCCTAGCAACGGCATAGCTGGGTCATAGGGTATTCACAATTTAGCAACTTTTGATATATAATTCCAAATTGCTTTCCAGAGTGGTGGTACCCAATCATAGGTCCAGAAATATTGCATCAATGTGCCTGTTTTCCCACAGTTCCTCCAACATTTGTATTATTATTATTGTTGTTATTGTTATTATTATTATTTTGCCATTGCCATGCCAGTGGGTATGAAGTGGAACCTCAGAATTATTTTAATTTGCACTTATCTAATTAGTAATCATTTGGAGCATTTTTTCATATGGCTTTAGAAAACCTAGGTTTCTTCTATTGTAGCTTGTAAATCCTTGAGCTTTTGTTCTTTTTTTGCACCACTTTATAGTGTAATGATCGAAATATAAGAGATACTGAGAATATAACACTGACTCCTTGACTATTAAGAACAAGCAAGCCTAGAATAGACTAGAAAGAAATTATTGTTTAGTAAGAGAGAAAGAGATTCAGAATATGTCCATCAAGTTTTAAAGAAAAGCAATACAGAATAAGTAAGGTTTTTTTTCATCTTTTAACCTTTGTGCTTTGTTTTAATTCATAGGAAGTTGCTAGACTGAGTACATAGTAGACAAAAAATAATTTGTTGAGTGAATAAAAGAATGTGGTGAGAAAGGAATTACAATCAGAAATTAGGAAAGAAAAGAGAGTCTGATGAAAGGGCCATAATTAAGTACAAAGGATATATTTTATGGAGATAAGTAAGATTTTATCCGCATGATTAAATCTCTACTCAAACATTAGTATGTGGAGTGCAGAGATCTTCACTCTTGTCTCCTGATTTCTCAATCCAATTCAACAAATATTCATTAAGTGCATACTATATTCAAGGCACTATAAGGGGTACTAGAGATACAAAGACAAAATAAGCTACAGCTCCTGCCCCAAAGCAACTTACAGTTGAATAGAAGGATAAGATAAGTATGGATATAAATAAAATGCAAAGTAAGACATAGACAGTATGCCCAAATGAGTGGTACAAAATACTATAAAAAAAATTTAAGGTGAGAGAGATCACTTTAAGTTGGGGGAGGGGAAATGGGGGAAGGCTTCATAAAGCTACTGGAAAAGTTGGAGTTGGAAGAGAGTTATTTTTTTAGGTTCAATTGACAATAGGGACAGAATGAGAAATGGTATAGAGGAGTGTAGAACAAATAGAAAGGATGAAAGTTCAGTTGGGCTGGAGCATAGAATCTGAGAAGAGAAGTAGTATGAGAAAGAATGATTACCCTTAGAAGAAGTCTCTAGCCATTATTTTCAGGGAATACTGGTGTTCTTTGCTTTAAAGTCTTAAGATTAGTGAGGTCAGCCAAGTTCCTAGCAGGAGGTAGAAAGGAGAACAGAGTTCTGTTTCTGGCAAGGCCAACTTCCCTGCTGGCAATCCTAGCAAACCTTGAAGAATGGAGCATGATGGAAGGAGATGCTTGGAGATCTAGTCTGCAAGGCTTTGAGATCCATACCTTTCAGTCTAATGACTGTAATCCTCTTCCTAAGACACCTCCATAAGCATAGCTAGGATCATAGCCTCATATCTTTAGAGATGGAAGACTTGTCAAAGGTCATCTAGGCCAAATCTTTCATTGTTTAAATGAGGAAACTGAGGTCCAGAGAAGTTGTGACATGCCCCAAATCACACAAGTGGCCAGTGGTAGGGTTGTGGCTTGAACCAAGTTCCTCTGATTCCAAATCTAGAGTCCTTTCTAAGGCATTATGCCATCCTTGTCCTGCTGCATTTGAGTATATTTATACTTGTGTGTTCTTTCTTACCAGATTATTAATTATTTTCAGTTTCCTTCTTCTATTCCTTTCATTAGATACCTACATGACAGCTCTTTTCCAATAAGGAACTGTGAGCCTTCTCGTACTTTGTTTTATAAGAAGAATAGAAGAAATCCTTCCAGAAAACGGCTGATATTGGTTTCATCTTTGCATTTCCAGCACCTAGTACAGTGCCTTGAACTCAGCGGACACTTAATATTGTATTGAACTGAAAAGTGCTTTTTTTTTTATAAAGAAACATTTTGGGTCCCTCTAATGTTTTCAGGCACAGTACAGAAGCCATGGATTCTGTGCTTTAACCTAGTTGGGAAGGTTAGGAGTGGGGTAGGAAGGAAAAAAAAAAAGAGAAATGATAGCTTTTAGCACTTGAATCTGATTCGTGACTCTCATCAGAGTTTATTTAAAATGAAAAATACATTTTCTTTTCTCCTTTCCATTAATTTACTCTTTTAGAATTCGTCAGTTCTTTTCCTGTGCTATAGAAATTCAAATCAATATGGAGAGTCTCTTCAAACCACAGTTCTCTGCTTGAATCATTGTTTTATGTCACTTCAGGAGTAGGAGGAAGTGTGGGTGAAATGGGTAGTATGTGTGTGGGGAGGTGGGGACTGACGATCAGTGGTAGGCAGACAGGATAAGTGAGGCACTTGGAGAAGTTTCTGTTTTTAAAAATTATTTACTTAAAATTTTATTTTTTCCAAGCAATTACATGTAAAAACAATTTTTAACATTCGTTTTTTAAAATTGTGAGTTCAAAATTCTCTTCTTGCTTTCTTCCCTCCCCCCATCCCTCATTGAGAGGGCAAGCAATTTGATATGGTTTATACTTGTGCAGTCATGAAAACATATTTCCATATTATTCATGTTGTGAAAAAATGAAAAGAAAAATAAAGTTAAAAATTTCTTTGATCTGCATTCAGATTCCATCAATTTTTTTTCCTCTGGATATGGAAAGCATTTTCCATCCTAAGTCCTTTGGGATGTTTGGATCATTGTATTGCTGAAAATAGCAAGGTCAATCACATTTGATCATTGTGCAATATTGCTATTACTGTGTATACTGTTCTTGGAGAAGTTTCTATACATGGGGGCTTCTATTTCATTGACTACCTATGGGTCTGTTGTTGAATCTTCCCAAGCAATGTGTTGCTTTAACGTTTCTTCTATCCGAAGGCTTTGTCTTCATATGAGAAAGAAGATATATCATTGTGGAATGTAAAGGGGTGAGTGTTATTACTCTAACCATTGAGAAGCAAATCCTTTCAAAATACTTTATGTTGAATTCGTATAATTTCATAGTTCCTCCTCTAAACTCATTTTATCCTTCCCTCTCTACTATCTCCCCACACAAACACCGAAGACCAATGGATACGGAAAAAGAAAGAGTTGCTATTAATCAATTTTTCAAAATATTCATGCGATTTTAGTATAATCAGACACTAATAATCACCTTCATTCAAAAGTCCCACTGACACCTCTGAGCAGTTTGACCACTGGCTGATCCCTTCAATTCTTATCTGAACATAGGTATAATGTTTTTCAGATCCTAATTATTACCACCCAAGCTTTTAAAATTAAGTTGCAAAAGGTGGGGGTGAGGGCAGCTAAGTTGCATAGTGGATAGAGCACTGGTCCTGGAGTCAGGAGGACCTGAGTTCAAATTTGGACTCAGACACTTACTAGCTGCGTTAAACCATGGACAAGTCACTTAACCCTGATTGCATCCCCCCGCCCCCTCCAAAAAAAAGATTGGATTAGGGGCACTGCAGTTCTTTATCATCATCAGTTTTGAGAGGCAACATAGTATAGTGGAAAGAATGCTGAACCTCAAGTCAAGAAGATCTGAGTTTAAATCCTGCCTCAGATATTTACTAGCTATGTGACTCTAAGCAAGTCACTTAATTTGCCTTACTTGGCCTCAGTTTCCTCACTTGCAAAATGAGCTCATCAGAGCATGTGCTTCAGAAAGCTGTAATAAAGATCAAGTGAGATAATACGTATAAAGGGCTTGGCAAACTTTAAAATGCTGTTTGAATATCGATTATTATTTGAATCCTGCCTCTGACACTTATTGGTATGAGATCATGGCAAGTCATTTCACATCTATGAGTGTGTCATCTGTAAAATGTACATAATAATACCTGCAGTATGAATCTCATAGAATTGGGAAAATTCAATGAAATAACATATTCAAAGTACTTTGTAAACTTTAAAGTATTACATAAATGTCAGTATATTTATAAAAATTGAATAATCAAGTGCCTATTTGCACTTGACTAGGACAGCTGAATGGTACAGTGTTGCCAGGCCTGGAGTCAGGAAGACCCAAGTTCAAATCTGGCCTTAGACACTTATTAGCTGTGTGACCCTGGACAAATCATTTAACCTTGTTTGTCTCAGTTTCCTCATATGTAAAATGAGCTGGCAAAGGAAATGGCAAACAACTCTAGTGTCTTTGCCAGGAAAACCCCAAATGGGGTCACAAAGAGTTGTACAGCACTGAAAACGACTGTACAACAACAGAGAGATGCAGTACAGAGCGACATAAATGTGGTCTTTGCCCTTGTCCTTGAAGAGTTTACCATGTGGCTTGACTTTATTCCTTTTACTCATAGGTGGAATCAATCTAAGCCAGAAACCTAAAGAAGGGCTGGCAAAAGTCCAGGCTTAAAACTTTGGAGTCATTTTTGACTCCCTTTTTCAACATCCAGGCAGTTATTAGATGCCACCAATTTTTCCTTCATATTTTCTTTTATATCTGATATTTTTTTTTCCGTTTTGGCTGTCATAGCTCCTCAAGCCTGGATTAGTGCAAGAGTCCCCCAAGACTAAGACAAGGTGTGGTCCACTTTTATAGTGTTAGAGGTATGGCGTCCTAACTGACTCCAATCTCACCCACTTCCAATTGATTTTAGGCACTGTAGACAACACATTCACTGTGTCTTTCTCCTCCTTAGGGATCTTTAAAATTTCTCATTTCAATTTAAACCAGGTTTAAACTTCTTTTGCTTGATTCCCAAAGTCATCAATAAGACACTATCTTTCTTAGCCAACCTAATTTCTCACTTGTCCCAACATTACCCCATATCTGTCTCATTTGATCCTCACAGCAATCCTGAGATTTTTTTCAGATGAAGAAACTGAGGCAGAGATCATGTGACTTGTCCAGGATCATACAGCTAGTATATGTCTGAGGATGGATTTGAACTCAGGTCTTCTTAATTCCAGGTCCAGCACTCTATCCACTGTGCCATGTAGCTGCTTTCTGTTAACTCCTATAACACTTATTGCCTCGGAACATAATTTAGTATTTTATTCTGTTTTCCCTCTTCTTAACTTATTATTTTATATGAGCTAGTCTTGTCTTTCAAGCAGGGATCATCTTAAAATCCTTGTGAACAGGAGCTGTATTTTACACTGTGTCTGTTATCACTTCCCTCCACTCTCCTCCCACTCCTTCCCCTCCCTCCCCCACCTACTGCAAAGTAATGCTGAGCATAAAGTAACTGCTAATTCAATACTTGTATTTAATGATTGATTAGTAGTTCTGGATTTCAGATAGTCTATTCACAGTTCTCTGCTTGGAGTCCAGAACAAAGTTTCATAGTGTTTTGGAAGATTATAGCCTAAAAATTGTTAAATGCAGATTTTCAGATTCATGAAGGGCAATCACTAGTAATTGTTTCTTCGATAATTCATGCTCAGGAAGAAGCTATTCCCAAAGAGTTTACTTTCTCTCTATAATATGTCAAAGAATTCTAAAAAAAATTTCTTGAAATTAAAGCAATAAATGTCTAGCTTTTCATTATTCATAAGAAATTGTAAGCAAAAATCTTTAAGTTAATTTTTCTTCAGTTTTAGCAAATGTCCATGACTAATCTCGAAAGCACAGACCTGTCTTCAAGGTATTTCACTTTTTTCTTTTTTTCTCTACAATGCAAAACTTGGATTTGAATTTTGAAAACTTAGCACTGTTAATATTTTTGGGGGATTTTAATGATAAAAATACTACTTACTTCTTCACTTAACAACTGTGGTTAAATGGTGCTGCCCAATGATAGATGATAACAAGGACATGTTTTTGTCACATTGTAGTCTCATTTTGCTCTGTAATTATAATAAGAACCAATAGTTCATAAAATTTTCTATTGGGAAAGAGATCATTATGGTCTATAGAGCTATATAGCTCAATCAGCCTGGAGTACCTATCCAAGTAGAGGTTCCATTTGCAAACTATGCTTAGTCATACTTGTTATGACATGTGTAAAGTTTCTGGGATTCTGTGACACTCATCCTCTCATTGATTTCTGGATTTGTGACTTTCAATGTTTTCTCTAGTTCAACCTGGGTCACTTTGAATTCTCCTAGTTAGTCTACCGCTGATACAGCAGTGTATTGTTGGTTAATGCCAGGGAAAAAAGGGAGTGGAAGCCATAATATACCTGGAATGGTGTGTCTGGTGTGGAATAATATATAACGTTGTGACAGAGAATCAGTTATCCTGGCAGTAGGACATATTGTACAAGGTTCTGGTTAGCTCTTGTCCTCTGGCCATCAGATTGAGAGTGAAAAGTGATTAAGAAATAACTTTTACCTGGAGGGACAGTGAATAAAGCAAACAAATTGAAGACTCAGTTCCAAAACAGTACATAAAGAGAGGCTATATAAATGGAAATTTTAACTTAGGCAAAGGTTATGATGGTATGGGGAGTGGTTGTTTCCTTGATGAGAACATTCATGACTACTTAGATGGAGTTAGGCGCTTGGGACAATGGTAGTGAAGTAAGTGTTATGGCTTTCAGGGAGTCTTAGACCTTAGAAGTATCCTGGAGGTGTGTCTTGGACAGTCCTTTGAGTGCATAAGTCACAGAGCTGGACATACTGATTGATATCATGTTTCAGATCAGTCTACTAGAATTACGCTGCAGATAACATATTTGAATGTCTCCCATTTACCTACCACTTATTTGTTGTGGCATAGACATAGAAGGGCTACACTTCTATGGAGGATGGGGAACATTTTGATCTATTATACCTATGATTTCATCTATGCCATGAAATTTCTGGGTGAAAGTTCCTTCTACTAATATATATTGGCAGCTCCTTTGTGACTGAGTTTTAGAGAGATGCCTAGGATCAAGAGAGACTAAATGACTTGTTCGTGGTAATGCAGCTTGTCAGAGACAGGACTTGAACATGTATCTTCCAGACTCCACGATCAACCTTCTGTCCAGCCCACTGTGCCATATTTCCTTTCATGTAGCTTAGAATAAAGGTAAAGCATCCCATCTGATGATAACCTATACCAGTCTTTTTTCTCCTGGAGATTTGGACTTCTCTTGCCTAGGTGGCAGTCACTCCGGTCTAGAGCAACATGACCTGACCTTGCTATTGGTGGACCGGCTCTATGAGGCCAAGCTGGGAGTGGGTACCATGAGACTCTTGGAACAGTATCTTTACTGATAGCTAGGAGTGAGGAGAAATCAGAGCACCTCTAACTTCTTAGGCAAAATGTTGGCTCACTGTTATGGTTTCTAGGATATAATAGCAAAGAAATTAAAGTAGCTGAAGAAAAGAGTTCATCTCATTTAATGTTGGTATAGTTTGGAGGCATGTTTCCTTCTAGACTGTCTTTCTTTCTTTAACCTTGGTGACCTGTTTCTCTCTCAGATCTCTTCCTTCCTGTCTGACTGTTCTTATAGACCACAGATAGGAAAACTCCTCCCACAGAATCTTATCCTTCTGAGTCTCAGTCAACCAATGATAAAGAGGCAGCCTCAGTATCTGAAGCCCAATCAGGAAGGTGTCTGGGTACAAGTCTACCTCAATAGGAGATCCCCTTCAGATTCTTGCAGCGAAGTCCATAGCTGGTAATCTCATGCAGTTGATTGGGGTGGGGGGAACTCTCCAAATGGTCAGAATTTCTACTAATTACCCTGCTTAGAAAAGCACGACAGAGGACAGCCTGTGCAAAAGTAAGGAAGTGGGAGCTAGAACATGAAGTGTAATCAATTTGGTTGGAAAACAGAATGGGCAGGGGTTGGGGAGGGAGAATGTGTAATAAGCCTTCATAGGTAGTCTGGAGCCAGACAAGTTTGCATTTTATTCTAGAGAAGAAAAGGAACCCCTGAATTTTTTAGAGCAGGGTGGTGACATGACCACAACATGTTTGCTTTCTGTCCAATTTGATGAAAATAGTGGCTCTCTATACTTAGTCCAGTAGTTCGAGGACCAGAGGTGGAGTGTGCAGATATTTCATGGCGATATATTGAAGGATCTGTCGTTGTGGACAAACCTCGTCCTCTCTCTGCTTTATGAGTGAAACTGGTGTCCCAGCGGAAGTGGAGAGGTGCATAAATTATCTTCCTGGATGCCTTACAGTGCCTCTTTTTGGGTCTAGTCAGGGAATATAAGTAGCTGGATGGGTTGGGGGGATATTGAGGAGGAACTTAATGGCATAGGCCTGTGGTTGCTGTGTAATCAGTATTTTCCCCTTATAATGCTAAATGTGATCTAAAATTACTAGAACAGGGGGGATGATTACTGCTGGCTCGGGTGAATGTTTGGCCCTTCTAAAAATTGACCCATCAATGATGACTGACTCCAGAGATCTGAGCTAGGAACCCTGATCATGCTTGCTTTCTCTATTACTTAACTCCTCACCTGCGGGAGCATCTGTTGGTTGATTGCCTCTACATGTGGGGTGTTTTAGAGGATTTCTTTGAAGACTTTGACCAGTAGGCTACTATCCATGGAATATGACATGGCCTAGCAGGTACCCTGAACAGTCGGTTGGGAGAAGACTACCTTGGTTTGGTTGGTAAAGAACTCTTGTAGGCAAATGTCTATGAATAGCTTTATCTGTGCAATGAACTTCAGGAGAACTGTGAGTTTCACTAGCAAATTTCTCAGTGATAATTACAAAACTCCTGGATGCCATCATGAGCACTTCCTGCTGACCTAGCAGCCTTGAATGTGTTTTTTTCCCCATGAGTTAGCAACCTTCCCCTTGAACATTTTGTTTTTGGCCCTTGCTCAGCTCCTGCTGTCATACAAGGCCAAAATGGGATTCAAGGTATGAAGGACCAGAAATCTTCCATGTTATACTGGCTGAGGTCTTGATACTCTAGGCCAAGAATTAAGAGAGGAATTGTGAACCAGAATCCATAAAGGATCATATGATCATAATTAGAGTAAGGAGGGTCTCAGAGTCAAAAGACTGTCTATCTAGATCTGGAAGAGCCCCCAGAGGTCATTTAGCCCAATTCTCTCATTTTACAGATGAGGAAACTGAGACCCAGAGAGGATAAGTTACTAAACAAATGTTACATAGGTAAGGGGTTAGAGATGAGTTCAAACTTATATCACGTGACTCCGAATTGAGCTCCCTCAGAATTCATTACATTGTGAGCCCCTTGAGGGCAGGGACTATCTTTTCCCTTTTGTTTGTTTGTATCCCCGGTGCTTAGCACAGTACCTGGCACGTAGTAGATACTTAATAATGTTTATGAACTGATTTAGATTTTCCATTGCACCATACTTTCTTCCATGAAATGTAGAGGGGGAATATGATATTAGATTTTCAATACAGAGTCTAAGAATGGTGAGAAGCAAAGGAAGTTTCCATATGCAAGCCAAGAGGTCAGCAGTTATACAACAGCAATAAATCTAAAGACAAAGACAGAACCAAGTCTAAAGTCAAAGAAAAAGAAAAAAAAACTTGTAGCAAGACAAGTTAAAGGAGGAGGTGTGGTTGAGTTTTTGCAGAGTTTACCACAGTCTGCTAATCTTAATGAACGGGGAATGCCTGCATGTTTTAAATCCAGGTTGGAAGTACTAGCTTTATCCATCTTATGTCTGGAATGGGCCATCACTGCAATAGATTTCACCTTAGTAACACATCCTTCCAAATGAAAGGCAGTGGAACAGTCAGGACCTAGATTCAGAGTGAAGGCATGGGTGTCAATAGCTTGGTACCTTTTAGGACTGAGGGGAGAAAAGGTAGACATAGTTGTTCTTAGAAGGCTTCAAAGACATATAAGCCAGTAATGATTCTGAGGCATTTGGGAGCATGAGGAAATAGTTTCTCAGGAATGGCATAATTAGATTCGTGGAGGCTGAGAGACTACACTTGGAGCAGTAATTGAGAGACTACAAAAAAAACAGCTAACAGTTGTGATAGGAATATGTTTTGGCTCTGTGTTGCAGTAAGACAAGAGTATATTAGGGAGTAGAGGAGTAATGTGTTTTGGGAGTGAGTCTTCTGTGAGGGTCGTTGAGACTTTTAACTGCTCGTTGAAACAACACGAGAAAGACTGTGTATAGGGTGAGTATGTATGCCTAATAGCTATGATTAACTTTTTTTTTTTGCCAATGCCTCAATTTTACATAGCATATACCAATACAGAAAGAGCTCTAATGAGAAACTGTATCACATTCTTTCCCTTGTAATTTGTCTTGATCATAGGTTCTCCCTGCTTTCTTTTGAGGAAGAGTTTTCTCAGGAGGGTATGTGATGACCTTGTGTGTCATAATGAAATACTTTGTTAGGATATAGGTGGAAGAACTGAGCTTCACCATTAAGAGCGAATCATTCCAAAACATTCAAAATTCAAAAGTGCCAGGTGATGATCCAGAGCTCACAGATTTAAAGGAGAAAGGATTATTGTTTTCAGGAATATCATCTTATATGAAGGTCACTGAGACAAAAAGGAGGCAAGCCTAATAAAGGAGAGAAGGCAAGGAGGGAATTTAGTATCTCTTGAAATTGGGACAGGTAAATATCATTCAAGCATGCAGGGGGATAGAGGAGAGGGAGTGTTGTGAATTATATCTTTATCTGAACTGGAAAGTGAGGAGTTAATAATCGTAGAAATAGTAGGATAGAGAATTGTGAACAGGGTACCAGGCTAGAATAGAAAGGAAAAGGAAGAGTTCCCGAGCCAATAGTGGGGTCAGAGGTGCATCCAGCTAGGGATGATTATAGAACAAAATGGGCTATGAAGTGAGGAAAAGATACAAGGATTTAAATGAGTTGGGGCAAAAGATAGAAAATGGATTACTTCAAGCAGTACAAAGTGCAGATATCTTGTGCTGATTTTCTTTTTCTTTGTTTCTCAAGGTTGTTGGAGATGGAACATATTATAACAAGTTTTGATTGAGACAAGAAAAACCAAACAAATAGCAAAACCCTTAAGAATGATGAACCACGAATATGAATGAGATAGACTCATTTATAAAATGGAGGAAAGTGGCAGAATGGATTAGAAAGTGAAAAAAGTTATTTTGCTTTTGATAATACATGCATTTAAAACATAAAGATCCCTATAGAATTAAAATGATGAGATTAGAGCAAAATCTGCTGTATCTCAGCTCAATTGAAAATTTGAAAAAACATAGCAGTTATCTAAAAAAGACAAGAATAAAAATATATGTCAAGGGAAATGAGCAGGGAAAACTTTATATTTAGATATTTTTAATTAAAATTAATTAAACTTAAAAAATAAAAATTTATTATATGAATAACAAAATAATATTGATATTAAATAAATTTGAACCAAATGGGAAAGCATCATTAAAAGCAAAGGAAACTAACTTAAGGAAAAAAGTAATTAAATTACATGAAGACCTAAATTCTAAGACAATACTTATAAATTACTCCAACGTGCCTCTTTCAGACTTAGATAAATCTAACAGAAAGATTTTTAAAAAAAGAAAGATTTTAGGGCTCTCAATAAAATGATAGAAAAACTATATATTATAGTCCTTTGACCTCCAAGGAGCTTTTATTCCATTTTCATATGCAAGTACTGGGTCACCTGTACCTTTTGAGCTATTCCTATTTGTTTTTTGTTGTTGTTATTCAGTCTTTTAGTCATGTCTGACTCTGTGACCTTATGGAGAATACGTGCATGATGTTTTCTTGGCAAAGATACTGGAGTGATTTGTCATTTCCTTCTCCAATGGATTAAGGTGAACAGAGGTCAAATGACTTGCCCAGGGTCACACAGTGTCTGAGGCTAGATTTGAACTCAGATCTTCCTGACTCTAGGCTCAGCACTTCATCCACTGAGCCATCTTGCTGCCTCCTCCTATTTGTTTACCTCTCTCAAGTTTCATTTGTACATGGTTTACATTTTGAATTTTGTACAACTCTTTTTTTAAAAAGGGGAATGCTTAGAACTCATCAATTTTATTAAAATCTATTTTTGCTTTTTAATATTATACTCAATTTTAAGTATAATTTATTTTTGGTTATAAGCCATTTTCCTTTTTAGTCATATTCTTTCATTGATAAAGAGTTGCACTGTATGATTTTGATTTGAATTTCTTGACACAGGATACATGTCGTTATGACTACTTGTATTATTTACTTTTTGATCTTGTAGGGCTAGAGTTGGCTACCACATTTCTAGGTTAGGTTAAACTTAGGATTTCTCTCTGATGGTATCCTATTACTTCTGTTGATTAACACTTTGGTCTCAGGTCCCAATACTTCCAGGCAATTTTCTTTTATGATTTCCTGAAATGTTCATCTTTTCATTTGTTTGTTTCCTCGGGTTTTTCTGGGAGGTCAGTGATCCTTAGATTCTCTTTCCATATTTTTTTTTTTTAATTCCAGGTTGGAATTTTGAGTATCATGTTCTTTTAATTTGCTAGTATTTGACTTTGTTTTTGATAATTCCTGCTATGTCACTGGACTTCTGACTCTTATCTCATCCATTTTTTTTCATGTTGTAAACTGCTTTGCTGAGTTTTTCCAGCTTGTATTCTAAACCATCTATTCTTATAATTTTTTTTCATTAGGGGCTTTGATTTCATTCCTTAATTTTTCTATTAGGTCTGCTATTATTTTGGGGAAGAGGTAGGTGGTACAGTGGATAGAGTGCTGGCCCTGGAGTCAGAAGGTTGTTGTTCAGTCATTTTTCAGCTGTATTTTACCCCATTTGAGTTTTTTTTTTTCCAAAGATACTGGAATGACTTGCCATTTTCTTCTCCAGCTCATTTTATAGATGAGGAAGTTGAGTCCAACAGGTTTAGGTGACTTGCCCAGGGTCACACAGCTAGTAAGTGTGTGAGGCCAGATTCGAACTCAGGAAGAGGAGTCTTCTTTACTCCAGGTCCAGCTACCTATATACCTAAGAGGACCTGAATTCAAATTCAGCCTCAGACAGTTACTAGTGGTGTGACCCTGGACAAGTCACTTAACTTAGTTTGTCTTAGTTTCCTCATCTGTAAAATGAGCTGGAGAAAGAAATGGCAAATCACTTCAGCATTTTTGCCAAGAAAATGCCAAATGGGGTCATAAAGATCCAGAAATGACTGAAATGACTGAACCAAAAAAACCAATGGTGCTTTTAATGCAGACTTATTTTTTTAATCTGGAGATTTCTCTTAACATTCGCTTACCTCACAGTATTTCATTGTATTAAGAGCTCTTCTTTGCTACTCATTTCTTTAGACTTTACTAGTTTTTCTGTGGGAATTTCCTCAAAGGAATTTCAATTTTCTCCATCTTTTATTTGTTATTATTTTAGTTTACTTGGTGCATTTCCAACTGTTTTGTACTGGCAAGGGAGGGTTAATAAATTGTGACCTTCATTGAAACATAGTTCTGGAAATCATTAAAACAATATTTCATTTTATTTTCATATTGAACCTGTGGAGTAGTCAGGGCAGATATCATTATTCCAATTTTACAGATAAGTAAACTGAAATTTAGAGAAGCTAAGTGATTTTCCCAAAGACAATCAGCTAACAATTACAGAGTTAGGTCTTCTGACGCCATATCCCTGCTCTTTCCATTATATCCCACCTTCCACCTTCCCTGTTGAGTACAGAGGAAATCCTTGTGTTTCTACTGTAGGTAGTGTGGGTTCTACTAGAGGAACCTAGGAGATGGGAAATAGGAAAATAAGGGGAAACAATCATGGTGGGGGTGCAGTAGAAGTCATTAGTCATCTGGGTAGTTGATTGGTTGGCATAGAAATGAAGTAGCATAAAAAAGAACAGCTACTGATAGTTATTGTGGATCAGATAAAATATTCTATTTCCATTCCTCTTCCAGGAAGAGGTCATATGGCACCACAACACTAAGCATTAATGAAATTTTGAGCACTGAAGAAAATGCTTTACAAAATGATTCAGTTTAAAATGACCACATATTCTTTTGCTGTTGTGTCTCTAATTTTGTGTTCTTTAAGGACAGATAATACTCCAAGAAATCATGCAAGAATTGTAGTTCTTAAAAAAGCACACGTTGGTGACTGTTAGAGATATTACAGCAGCTGTTGCTGTGGAAAAGCCAAGTATTTCAAGGCTTATTCAAGCCCATGGTGAAATAGGATCAGTCATGCTGATGCACAAGGGAGAGTACAGTTTAAAAAATGGAAAACAGCTCCAAGAGCAGACGAATTGAATACTTGATACTTAGAAAACAAGGAGATATTCAGGAGGACTGGTGATTAGAATTAATACTCTAATTAATTAATAATTAATTCATCTATAGTGTGATGTAGTACAGCAGCGAGAAGACCTGTTTAAAACAAAAGGCTGGAAACCACTGCTGTGAACAAAAAGTACTACTCTCAAGACAATATAAACACCAGAATACTGAAGATTACAAAAAGGCAATTTTTAACTGATAAAATTTGCTATACCACTCAGTTATTTCGAAACTATTATTAGAACAAGTCCAGATGAGCTGGTAAGATCTGGGCATCTTCATAAGATTTCGAAACATACCTCCTGCTGTCTGTGGACACACCTTCCCCCCCTGCCCCCAATGTGGAAGGGAACTTGTAGATTATCTAGTGGAGTCCCTTCATTTTACACATTCAGAAATTGATGCCCAGAGAAATCGTGACTTAACCTAGGTCACATAGAGAATAAATGACAAAGTCAGGATTCAAACTTGGGTTCTGTAACTCCAAGTCACCATTTTTTCCCCACTATAAAATGCTTCCTTTCAAAAACTTGATGGATTTTTAGTTTAATTTGGTTTTTTAAATTTTAATTTATTTTAGTGAGCATAGAAAAGTTTTATATGCAGTAAAGTTGGAAAGGTAGGTTGCAGCCAGGATGGGAAGGTGTATTTAAGTGCCATTCAGAGGAGTTTTTATTTGATCATTGAAAGAATAGGAAACCATTGAAAATTATTGAGTAGGGGGTACTGAAGGTACACTAGGACTCTCTGTAATTTACCAATATGTCAACCAGAGTTCTTTTAAATGGATCTGTCTAGATGCATACTGTGGTGATGGATCCTTACAAAACTCTGTGCCCCGCTGGGTTCAGTATAATTTGTTATTAAAGTTATCTTTTTGTAGCTTAGTATGTTAAGGCTATGTACTAGAATATTCATTTAACCAGACTATTCATTTTCTTGACCATCTAAAACAACAGAGTGTACCGTATTGGAAAAAAGCTAGTGTGCTTTCTGAGATGTTGGATGAGCAGTTTCCACAGTTCAGAGTTATGATCTGTAATGATTATCTGGGGCATGGGGAGGTAGCGTATTATAGTGGATCCAGGGCTATTATTGGAGTCAAGAAGACATTGGTTCAAATTCTGCCTCTGACAGATATAGCTTTGTGAACAGAGATAAGTCACTTAATCACTTATTCTCATTGCACGAGACAATTCCCTACAACTAGAAGTTACACATTAGGTAACATAGTGGATAAAGCACTGGACTAGCCATATTAATGCAAGTCCTACCACAGAAGAAAAATCAGAAAGGGCAGCTAGGTGGCACAGTAGGTAGAGCATTGGGCCTGGAGTCAGGAGGACCTGAGTTCAAATGTAGCCTAAGACACACATACATAACACTTACTACCTGTGTGACTCTGGCCAAGTCACTTAACCCCAATTGCCTCACCCCCCCAAAAAAATCAGAGTATTCATACCAAAAAACATTTTTGCAGTGCAGAATATTTTAAAATGTTGACTGGTTGTTTATGTTCTCTTAGCAGTACATCTCCAGCTTTGTCTACAAATATGTTTCTGGGAGCAATGTTAAGCGTTCTTTGTCTTCAAAGTAAGGTATCAAATAAACTACTATTCCAGATTAAAAAAAATTTTTTTTAGTTAAAATGTTCCTGAGATAAATATAAATGAAAATAGAAAAGGAGGAAGGACAGAACAATGTTCAGAAAGATAAAGGGAGAACAGAGTGCCAATGTCAATAAAAAAATCTTAGCTGTATTGTGAGTGAAATTTAACAAATAGGTAAACTGAGGTAATTCTTTGAGCAAGATATCATTTATTAATAGGGTGCCAAATCTAGTAATAAAGGGGTCTCTGGTCTGCTTCTATTTGTGCCCAAAGACCTAGAGTTAGGGCTGATAGGACTTTTTAAACCTAGGTGTGGTTTCTTATTTGGACTTCCTCTGGTAAAGCTAAAGTAATACCAATTGGTGGACATTTTCAACTGCTCCCCATTACTTCATCCTTGGGGTGGGGGAGGCAGAACTAATCTTCAGGTAAAAGGATTAGTGTGAAGGTAGGATAAGTAAGCTGGCTTTCAGATATACACTCCTCTCTGACATTTAAAGAATGAGGCAAATGGGTTCAAGTGACTTGCCCAGGGATATACAGCTGGTAAGTGTCTGAGGCCAGATTTTAATTCATGAAGTTGAATCTTCCTCATGGCAAGGCCAGTATTCTGTCTACTGTATGTGTCACCTACTGCACCACTTAATAAATGCTTATTAAGCACACAACATGTACAAAACACTTTGATAGGTACTGGGGGAAATGTACAGTTCGAACAAGAAAGGGTCCCTTCTCTCTTGGAACTTTGGATATAGCCAACCTTAAGGGGACCAGGACAAAAACACAGTTGGCTTTGGTACATATGACATGATAAGTACATGAGATAATTACAAAATAAAATGCTTTACTTGGGGGGGTGGAATCATTACTATTTAGTAGAGTATCTGAGTTAGGGAAGATAGGTACTGGATAAATATCTGCTAAATTGGATTACATAGATTTTCGTGTATTGAAACTTTAGACACCAAATCCTGTATACTTTCCATTACAGAATATGTTGATTAGGGAAATTTGAAGGTAGACAATAGGCACTTAAAAATGTTTATTGGATTGGATTGGATTAGGTCAGTATTTCATATCCATTACTCATTAACATGTGCATTTTACTTTTTAGAAACATTGTTTTCTCAAGTCAAATCAACAAGTCACCATGGAAAGACTTAAGATTCATTTATGTTTTTGACTGAATAGCGAACCCTTAGTCTTTTTCTCATGCTAAAAATAATTTTTCTTTCAAAATGTTTGTCTTATTTACATTTTCTTTTAGCCACAGCTGACAATATAAGCATATGTACTTACTTTTAAAATGATACTAGCTCACTGTAACTCTTGAGTTAAACCCAACTCTACTCTAAAAGGTCAGGCTACCTCTAACCTTCACTAGTTCTCTTCCATTGTGAGAAATGGAGAATAGAGGGCTAACCTATTTTTTTAAAATTATGTTTATGTATCAACTTCTTTCCTTGGCATTGTTGCATGGCTTTGAAATCCAAGTGCCTGAATTGAATAATTGTACTTCTCTCATTGCTACCATTTTGTGCTTCAATAGGCTTTTGAGAAATATAGCAAGCTTCGTGGGGAAGTGTGTTAGATAAAAGCTTGGGATGTGGTGAAGCAATAAGCTTTACTGACCCATTTCTTCAGGTCTGCCGTTTAATTTTAATTTGGATTGCAAAATCAGAGAAGGAAGGAAGTTTCAAGTTTTTCAACTGGTATTCTTCATTACCTTTCTTCAGATTAAGGGACTTGATGCCAAGAGATATATTATTCAAAGACTAGAAACAGGTGTGTGTGTATGTGTGTGTGTGTGTGTTTAAATTCACAGATGACATTCTTGGTGGAGGCTGAATATTCTTTAAACCTGGGTTGGGACCACTCCCAAAGACAGAATAACGTGTTGGATGGAATCTTAGTGGAAATTTGTTGCCATTGTTTAGTCGTATCAGTTGTGTTTGAGTCTTTGTGACCCCATTTGGCCGTTTCTTACTGAAGTGGTTTGCCGTTTCCTTCTCCAGTTTATTTTACAGATGAGACAAACAGAGTTAAGTGACTTGCCCAGGGTCACACAGGTAGTAAGTGTTTTAGGCTAGTTTCGAACTCAGGAAGAGGAACCTTCCTGACTCCAAGCCCAGCGCTCTATCCATTGTGCCAACTAGATACCTTAGTTGAAATGATTTCTTGGTTATTATTATCTATCAGGTTATAGACTTGGTCTTCGGATTTCACAGTGGTACAATAGTTAGATTCTTCATCTCATAGCGTCTGTATTTTACATTCTTACTGAAAATGTAATCAGGTTTAAAAAAAATCTCTATACTTTGTTGTACCCAGGGGGCAGGTATGGGAATCAACTCTGCCATGGCTAATTTTGTGAATCTAGTGTGGTAAAGACTAAAAGTTCACAGGGCTGAGATTGAGGGGGGGAAAGGCCACAGTCTTAGCAATAGCCTTCCCCATTCAAGAAGGATCCAGCTACATCAGATTGTTCATTCAAAACTTGGAATCTAAGGTACCCAGCTGAGAGGCAGAAGGCAATGACTATCTGAAGCAGGAGCAGGTACTCCAATCCAAAAAGACTTACAGAGTAAACAGAGATTTGTCAGTTGGGTTTAATGTTAGGTTAATAGAGTGGTGCCAATTTCCATGAAAAACTCATAGTTTTCTGTGTTCATTTATTTTTTTTCAGGTATGAGCTTGTCTTTCTGCCCACCTACACAAGACCAGCCCTGCCTTCCAGGTTCCCCTGATTTTTTTGCAGCAGGATAGTCAAATAATTAATTAGACCAAACATTATGAATATGCTGAACCATTCAAGACTTAGATTTTCCCACCATACAGCATATGGTATTTTGAAATGTGGTCAAGAATTAGGAAATTTCTCATTCTATAGAGGGACCTTTTATTGATAAAAATAGTTCATCAATATCTTCTCTTTCAGAGGAGACATTTAATGGCCTAGAGAAAGTGGTATTTAAAATTATCTGAGACCCAAATCTCAGTAAACATAAATGATTAGAATTAAGTTGTATTTACAAAAGTACTGGTAACTGCTGCCCCCTAGGGGAGTAATGGCTCTAGGGATGCGGAATAAGTTGAATGCTGTATCACTAAGTATTTGACTCAGTTGGCATGAAAGCCCATTGGGAAAATGATCCAGCACATACTCCTAACCCACCTCAGCTTTTTTTCTTTTTTTAAAAAATTTACTTTTATTGATACTTTTCTAACATCACCTCCTTTTTCCTCAACCCTGCCCCAGCTAGAGTATAATTTTTATAACAAAAAAATTTTTAAGAGGAAGAGAAAAAAAAGCAACAAAACAAATTAACAAATTGAAAAAATCTGATATTTAATAAAATGTTCCATATTCAAGGACCCTATCTGTAAATGGGGAAGGAGAGGTATTTTCTCATGTCTCTTCTTTGTAGTGAGGCTTGGTTTTTATAATTTAAAAATGTTTAGTTTTTATAGTTTTGTCATTTTTGTTCTTTCTATTTATGTTGTCATAGTCATTGTGTACATTGTTTTTCTGGTTCTGCTTATATCATTTTGTATCAGTTCATGTAAATTCATGCTTCTCTGTATTCATCTTTCTTTTTCTTTTTCTTTCTTTCTTCTTTCCTTCCTTAAGCAATCAGAGTTAAGTGACTTGCCCAAGGTCACAGGGCTAGTAAGTGTCTGAGGCTGGATTTGAACTCAGGTCCTCCTGACTCCAGGACTGGTTTCTCTATCCACTGTGCCAACTGGCTGCCCCATGTTAGTTTCTTACAACAGAGAAATATTCCATTAAATCCATTGTCCAATCAATGAGCATCTACTTTATTGCTTTGTTTGCCAGAGTTAGCTCAGTGTTTGGGAGGATCTGAAGGAAAGTGTGGGAGAGAAAAGGTATTAGACTGCCTACCCAAACTTCAGGTCTATAGAGCCATTGTGCTGACCTCATTGTTGTATGCCTGTGAAACCTGAACAGTATACCAGTGCCATGCCAGGATTCTGAAGATCACCTGGCAAGATAAGGTACTGGACACTGAGGTCCCTTATCACACTAAACTGGCAAGCATTCAAACTCTACTGCAGAGACTGCAACTCTGATAGGCTGGCCATGTTGATCAAACGTACACTTGCCTAAAAGACTGTTTTATGGAGAACTCACACAGGGCAAGTGCTCACATAGTGGTCAGAAAAAGTGATGCAAGGACACTCTCAAGGTCTCTCTGAAGAACTTTGGAATTGATTGTGTGACATGGGAGACATTGGCACAGGACTGCCCAGCATGGCATGCCCTCATCAGAGAAGGTATTGTGGTCTGTGAGCTCTATGAGAAATACAAGATACCCAAATTTAGAGAATCCACCCCAAATGTTCTTATGGACTGTTTGTACCTAACTTGTGGTAGAGCTTTCTGAGCTCATATTGGTCTGAGCAGCCACAATTGGACATACTGTACCTTGACTCTAACATAGTGAAATCATTATGGTCCTCTTCAAAAACAAAGGACAACCACCAAACTTTGTTATCAGGCCTTTGCTGTCATAAAAAGTACTAATATATCTTTATCTCTGTCTAGCTCTACCTCTGTCTTCATCTATATCTAATCTATATCTATTGGTATACCTGGAGACTTTCTTTTTTGTAAATTAACTCCTCAAAATATATTTCCAGCAGTGGAATCTCTGACTCAAAGACTATGGCATTTTAGTCACTTTATTTGCATATTGCTTTCCAGAATGATGTAATAACTCACAGCTCTGCCAACAATGTATTAGTATATCTCTTTTTCCACAAATGCTTCAACATCAACTACTTTTATCTTTTGCCCAAACCAACTTTCTTAATTCTTTTGGAATGTCATGTTGCAGATTTGACAACTGCTCATAAACAGTGGATAGAGCACTCAAAAAGAGCTGGATTGAATTCTACCCCAGACACTTACAGTGTGATTCTGGGCAAATTTCTTAATCTTTCTCAACCTCAATTTTCTCATCTGTAAAATGGAGATAATAATGGTATCTTCCTAACAGGGTTGTTATGAGGATTAAATGAATGAAATTAAATAAAATGCTTCACAAAATGTAAAGTGCTATGTAAATGTTAGCTATCATTAAACAGATATGGGTTACTTCCTCATCTATTCCTCTCCCCATGACCTGCCCTTTTTCAGTTACATAGTCTCCCTCCCCACCTCCACCCCCCACCATTTCTTCATGCAAGGAAGTCCACTAACATAGGACTTGCTTGTTCTTCCCCACCCCTCCCATTCTTCTACAAGTGTGATTTTATAGTCTCTACCCCTTTTTCTCTGTATTATTCCCCTGGTACAAAGAACTTCTGGACATATTAAATTCTTTTTCATAGCTTTGGGGTCAAATTTCTGTGCACCATGTACTTTCAGGCCAATCAATTTAATAGCACTTTTCTATATAATGTTTCAAGTCTCTCTTGCATGTCCTTAAGATTGTTTCCTTAAGGATTTGAAGTTATCAGTCAACTGTTATATACTGTTTATCTAGTTTTATTTACATAGATACACACACACATTTACCACTGATGATATCCCATCCATGTACCCTGCAAGGCTGGGTCTTGAGTTCACCCTAACAAATATCATTATTTTTCTTTTTTCCTTTTTTTTTTTGGTAACACTCATGTATAGAATGTAATTTTTAAAATATAGATATAACCAACATTCAAATAGCTATACTAATACAAAGAAAGAATGCTTGGATAACTCCTAATTCATTCCAAGTTGACTTTGGCATACATTATTTGAGTTTTTTTTAATATCAGAAGTTAACTTTCATAATAATACTTTGTTTAGATAAATATTTTGTATCACCTGAGCACACACCAGTTGAATTCAGGAAGAAGTGATTTGGAAATATGTTGTTCAACATGGGGGAAGCCACCAAGGAATTACACATTTCTTATGAATAAAGTATATGTGTATAATCAATAATTTGATTATATTTTTCAAAATCCTTTTTGAAAAAATTTGGCATTCAACAAACACCTAGCACAGTGCCTTGCATTTTATAGACACTCAAATATTTGGTGATTAATTGATCAATGAAAATATCCAAGTTTCGGATCTAATTACCAACCTTCCTTTGCTCAGCCTTGGTGCTGTTGCCATTTTTAGTTGGATCTGTGTATCCTTACAAACATCACCTGGGGAGGGTATGCGCCGTCTGTCACTGCAGTCATTTTCTTCCATGTGTCATGTGATTCAATATTTCTAGGCACTGGTCCCTTCTAGGATGGTTGGGCATAGTTTTCTCCTTTTGCTTGCAGTCGTATTGTTTTCTGTTGTTTATTGCAATCCTGGTGCCATTTGTTAGTATTGTAGTGATAGAAATTTCACAGAGATTGGGGACCAGTTGAAATTGTGAGCAATTTTACTGTTATTCCAGTAGGGAGTTTAAGGAAGAAGTAAAAGCTATTACTAGTTTGTTTGTTTGTTTGGTTTTTTTTGATACTCTGGCTGGGTGCAACTTTGCTACCTTTGGGTTGTAGCGAGCTATATTTTCCTTATTGCTTTTAGGTAAATTAGGTTGTTTTAGGGGTGAAAATTAGACACAGATGAATCTCTGGGGCTAGGAAAAGGCATTGTTTCAATGTTTAGGTTTCCCTGGTAAGTTGTGTTTTTTGTTGTTGTTTTAAGTAGACATGCCTCTACATGTCTTCCCCAGTGTGCTAACAAAAGAAAAAGTATCTGGAGAATCAGCATATTGTGTCTGTGTTTTCCTCCCCTGAGCATTTCATAAATTGTGGTCATTCGTGGTACCCTCCTTTATGGAGGAGGTTTGACTTCCAGGAAAGTTAAGTCTATGATAAAGCTATTTAGATATAACCAAGACTTTATCTCTGATATAAAAATGATTCTCACACTGACTCATCACTTTAAAAGTGTTTTTGAAATAATAATAGCTAAAAATAAGAACTTCCAGATGTCACAGGAGTCAGGAAGATTGCTCTTCCTGAGCTCAAATCTGGCCTCAGGCACTTAAAAGTTGTGTGACCCTGGGCAAGTCATTTAACCTTGTTTGCCTGTGGTCCTCATCTGTAAAATGAGCTGGAGAAGGAAATGGCATAGTGTTGTCTGGCCTCATTTCTCTGGTACTCCGAAGGAATTTGAAACAGCTGTCCCCCCAGAAATAGATTGAGTTTCTGGCAGACCTTCAGACTGATGTGCACTGGAACTATTCTCTACACCAGTAATATCAAATTAAGATAAAAATGGGAGTCACCAAACTGTGCATAAGAATCTCTTATGTACATATATTGACTTAATTTAAAATGTAATGTCCTCTGTGTTTTATTATATTTTTATTTATTTTGTTAAATATTTCCCAATTATTTTTTCATTTGGTTCAAGTCTTACTTGAGGGTGTTTTTGGAAGGCACCTCTGGTCTTACACTGTTGTGTCATCATAGGGATATAGCCATCTGTGGATCTATGAAAGACTCTTATGAGTCTGACCTTCCACTCTGTCAGCAACTGGGAAAGGGAAGGGACAGTGAAAAGGAGTCTTGGAGTATATACGAATTGTGGTAATAAAGAAAAATACTGATTAAGATGTGAAGTCTTAACTAAACTTGGAAATGAAAACATGATCACTATGGGTGCAATGGGAAGGTAAGCTCTCCACAAATAATGGAAGAAACTCATTTAATTTCAGTTAAGTTCAAAAAAAATTAAATTCAGTAAATAGCTAAATGAGAAAGTAATGGAGAGAAATGAGATGAAATTTAGGGATTTTTTCATTTTGTTGGTACTCTACTGACATCTAGTGGCGTACAGTAACAGTTCGGACTGGAGAACAGGTAATAATAACAGAATTAAAATAGTCAGAAAACTGAGGATTTTAGTATGAATGGTCTGTATAGATCAAACTAGTCCATCTTACTCATTTCAAAAATGAGGAAACTGAGGTCCAGATCAAAATGACTTCCCTAAGATCACACAAGGAAGAAAATAGCAACATTGGAATTCATACCTACTCTGATTTCAAATCCACTAATTTTTCCACTGTACAACCTTGCCTCACCACCCAGATTCTGAGTATTAAGGGGGAAAAACATCCCTATCCTACCATTAGTCTATTTTACATATTTATTTGAGTGCTTATTAAAGTTTCCCTTCATACATAGTTACTACTTGGTGTCATTCTTTTCAAGATAATATAGAGGTAAAGGTTAATCTATGAACAGGTAGGTGGTTCAGTGGCTCACTCTTACCTGTGGCTCCAGGAAGCTGTAGCACACACAGTGCCTACATTCTGGTAAAACCCTCTCAGCGGAAGGGGTAAACACCCATGGTGAGGGTAAGCAACGTGCCTCCATGGGTCAATAAGTTAGGGGGATGTCTGCCCCAAGCACGTGAAGACTTCCCCCAACAGAATGGGCAGATGAGAACAACATGTTCCAGCCCCCATGAATGTAGCTGAAGCAAGTGCTGTGGAGTGTTTAGAGCTTGGTCAGACGTCAGACGTGCCAAGGTCACCCACTGCATCTTGGCTCACCACCGGTTGTCTTGACTTTTGTTCTGCCACTGGACTTCGATGACCCTGGAAGAGAGAGTGAGACTGATGACTTTGTGCAACTCTGCCTCACCTAAATCCAAATCACATATGAGTCAAGACATCAGCTGTAATGTCACTGGTCTTCTTAGAAAAAGAAGGATAAATAACAACAGCATAGCACTGATTCTTCAGAGATTGTGGTATTCTATAATTCAAAGCTACGTAGCATAAAATATCAACTATCACATTTCTTGTGGAAGTTTAATTGAAATAAATTAATCAGCACAATGAGACTGAAAGAGCCTAGAAATGACATTAGTCGCCTCATTGTGCTGATTAATTTATTTCAATTAAACTTCTATAAGAAATGTGATAGTTGATATCTCCTTATCAAACTGAGAGAGATGGTTGGTCACATTTCTATAGCCAGGTCTATGAGCTCAAAATACCTAATTTGAACTAGTTCCTTATATCAGTAGGCAGTCATTTTTTGTGAATTTTTTAAAAAAATTTTTTCAAGAATTTCAAACTTTTTATAGAGAGAGTGAATAGTGACCTATTAATTGTGGCAAAATTGTTTTGTTTTGTAGCGTAAAATTGAACTGGAAGTTTTGCAGTATTAAAAAATCAAAATAATGATTAATACACAGAATTGGCTAAAGAAAGTCTGATCAGTCAGGCTTAAAATTCACAACTGAATAGCTCTTACTTTCTCCATTGTCATATAACTGATTCTTTAACTATCATTTATATTTTATTCATTTTTCTCTAAAAGAAACATTAATAATCTTGCTAGATCCCTCCTGACTGTGTCTTTCAGAGCAATACACAAATAAATTATTTATAGATGTTGATTTTTCTCCGTCATAATATAGTGGGCTGTTTCTGCTCCCCTTTCTATAGGTACTTTTCTCACCCCCAATCCAAAATCCCCATAAATACCTTTCTCTATCTTCCTTAAGCTGCTAGACTTCCCCTCCCTTTCCCTTTTCCCAAGCCCTTGGGTCTGAAGAATTGACTCTGAATGATAAGCAGTCCTAGAGATCTAACTTCTTTCTGTCATATTGACAAAGCCAGAGAAGTTAGGTGATGTGAGAAATTAGAAGTAGAGAAATCAGTGCTTCCATCCATCACCAAATCCACCCAGCTCTAGGTTGGGATTTGCCCTGAGAAGAATCAGAGGAGAAAGGGGGAAAACAGGACTCTGGGCTGTCACTTGTATAGTTCTGCTTGTATGTCTATATGACTTGGGCAAATCACTTAAACTTTCTCTCAGCTTCATTTTCTTGATCTGTAAAATTCCAGAGGAAAGAGGCTGCTGGGGTGGATGGTATTTCCAATGTGAGAAGTGCAGGAATGGAAAGAGCTTCCAGAGTGAAGAGTTTTCCTGTCTGGGAAAGATAGAGAATATTTGTGCATTCTGGGGGTTAGAGGGAAGGGCATCACACACATATTTTGTATCTTCTAATAAGTTGTCTCCCCAGATGGAATGCCCTTTGACAGCAGGGACAGTTTCATTTTTGTCTTTTCATTTCCAACACCTAACACAGTGCCTGGAACGTAGAAGGCACTTAATAAATGTTGGTTGATTAATAACATAGGAGTCATGATTCATCCCATCACCCTGTCCTAAAGACCTGATAAGAGGCAAGTTTCTAGAGGAAAACAAAGTACCAGTATACCCTTACTCATTGTATGACATGGCAGACGCTGGCAAAGGACTGCCCTGCATGGCATGCCCACATCAAAGAAGGTGTTATATTCTATGTGTAAAGCAGAATTGCAGTAGCTCAAAAGAAACATGAGATGCACAGATTTAGAGACATGCACATAGATTATTTGTGCCTGACCTGCAGTAGAGCATTCTGAGCTTATATTAGTCTGATCAGCCATAGTTGGACACACTGTACCTTGACTCCAACATAGTGATGTCATTTTGGTCCTCTTCGAGAATGAAGGAAAACAACCCTTCTGTGTAGCATCTTTGAAGTTCTCATTTGCTTACTGCATGTTTAATGGTTGTCCCAAAACATAGAAAATGGACATTAAGTTAAGAAGCTTAAAATCTCATTGGGAAAACAAGAGAAGTTAAAAGATATTTTATGTACTAGATTCATAGGGTTCCAAGAAATGGAAAAGGTATGACAATCTCTCCTATTCTCTAACATTTAGCAGTAAAATGACCTCTAAATATGTAATCATGTGGTAAATAGTATCTCTGCACTACTAAAAGGTGAAAAAAATCCTCATATCTACTACTCACAGGGTTTATTAAAGGATATAAATTATTGAATGTTTGATATATGTACATATATAAATGCTTAAAAATGTGCTAAGGCTTTTTTGATGTCCTATACAAACATAAATTTACATATGCATATATATATATATGTGGAATGTGATTTGAAGATGGATAACTCTTATACATAGAAAAAACTTTGCCTCTGACATCATTCCTTATTAGTAAGGCACCTGATCTGCAAGTGTTCTCGGAAATTCAAGAGGGAGCATGTGGCTGAGTTTGTAGGCAATCTTTTTTTTTTATGCGACAATCTTTTTTCTTAGTCATGATTAGTCTCTGAATCAACACAGCTTTGGAATACTTAAGACCTTCTGTGGTCCCAGATATAGGTAGGGCATCTATAGTCTAATAGGAAACCTATAATGTATTGATTCTTATAATTAATCTAAAAATGATATACAGTAAGTTACACTAGAAAGTGGTGCTATCTGAAGATGGGTAGTCTGCTCAATTGGGCTACCAAAAAATATCTAGAGGGTGACCTTGACAGAAGCTACTGTTATCTTGGGGGTGGGGATAGCCTTTTGCAGAAGTTAAAAGAGAAGAAAAAAAAGAAAACTTTTGAACTTTTGGCTTGCAAACTTATGAGGCAACAAGTGGTCATACTTCAAAAGTAACTGTTGACATGCAAGCAAAAAATATTAAATAAGCCATGCTTAATTCAGACATTTCTTTCACTTAGGAAAGAGTTTTCCAAAATGGGGTAGGGGGTGTATTTGCAGTTTCAATAGGAAAAAATAACAACAGCTACAGCAGCAACAGCAATGATAATAATACTAGCTTGATCCATCGCTTAGCTTTACTTCTGTAGTTAACAATTCATACTTCAGTAGCACCTGAAACCATGAATTGGGTCATAACAGTCAAAATACAGCATCGGCTAAGAAAAAGAACCACACGTGATCCCTGTGGACAAACTGTACACCACTTCTGAAGGGCCACAAAGCAAGGAAATTATCAATGTTAAATAGGGGAAGGCATCTTGAAGGTGAGTTTATATTCAGGTCACAAATAGCTTCATAAAAATCATGAAAAAATAATTCTCAAGAACACTGGTAGCACATTGCTTTTAAAAGGGGAGTGTCAGATGACTACCCTATATAAACCAGTTCTCTCTTCCCTGGCAACAGCTTCTTTGTTTGTGTTATTTCCTTCCGTCAGAGAGAGAAGGTGGCTAGGAGGCAGCTAGGTGGCACACTGGATTAAGTTCTGGGCTTGGAGTCAGGAAGATGAGTTCAACTATGGCCTTAGATACTTACTAGCTATGTGTCCCTTGGAAAGTCACTTAACTTATGTCTGCCTCAGTTTCCTTATCTATAAAATGGGGATAATAATAGCGCATACTTCCCTTGTTACAAAGACCAAATGAGATATTTGTAAAAAGCACCTAGCATAGTGCCTAGCACATAGTAGGTGTTTAATAAATGTTTGTTCCCTTCCTTCCACATCAGACTGTAATCTCCTTGAGGTCTGGAACTATTTAACTTTTTGTATTTACACCCACTGAACTTAGTTCAGTGCCTGGGAAATAATAAATACTTAATACTTTTTCTTCCTCTGGTCTCTCCGTGTCTCTCTGTCTCTTTGTATCTTTTTCTTCCTTCCTTACTTCCCTCCCTCCCTCCCTCCTTCCTTCATTCTTTCCTTTCATTAATTCACTCATTCATCTGAAACTCACGTCTCAGACAGCAAAAACCCGGGAATCTTTTCCCCCCACTATCATATCAAGTGCTGAGTGTGGTCCAAAGCCAGGTAACACAATTGATTCCTGCTAATCTGTGATAGCAGGAGAGAGCATGGATGTATAACAGGAAATAAATAAAATAGAGGGAGCAGGAGGAAGCTGTTGGAGAAGTAAAGACTATAGGTAATAACAGAAATGACAAGTTTAATCCCTAAATAAATGGATTTGGAGGGCTTTTAGGACTTTTGTTCAGTCATTTTTTCAGTTGTGCTGACTCTTTGTGATCCCATTTGGGGTTTTCCTGGCAAAGATGCTGGAGTGGCTTATTGTTTCCTTCTCCTGCTCATTTTACAGAGGAGAAAACTGAGGCAAACAGAATTAAGTGATTTGCCTAGATTCACATAACTAGTAAGTGTCTGAGGCCAGATTTGAACTCAGAAAGATGATTCTCCCTGACTCCAGGCCCAGCTCTCTATCCACTGTGCCACCTAGGATTTAGGTTAGATTATTTTTATACTCAGAGAACTTATTTTCCATTGTATGGATATATAAACTAAAAGATAAACCAAAAACCATATTATAGCAAGTAGCCTCAACCTTGTGAATTCACAGAATGGTAGGATTTTAAAGCTGGTAGGAGGCTTAGAAATCATATAGTCCAATTAGAACGTCAAAAAAAAATTACCTATCCAAGTGCCATTTCTCCTTTGGTGGAGATGCTAGTGTAGAATGGAATTACCAAAAGAGGTATGGGAAGGCAAGAGAGAATGAACAGTCAACTTCAGGACCTGTGCAATTTCAAGTTGCATTTATTGGTTTCTTAGTTGGAGTGAGTAAAATGAATAGAATGTCATTAGTAGACCATTAGAATACTTACAGATAATTCGAAATGCTTTCCTTTCTGTTGTAACTATATCTCCCAATTTCCACATAATTGATAGTAGGCTAAGACATTTCCCTTCTTCATAGGGAAACATTAATTCAGACCTATACCTGATAATCCGAGGTGATCATTAAAACACTTTGCTGATTGAAAGTTAAATAAGTCACCTTGTTTTTCGGTTGAGTTTTGAGGCCAGTGTGACAGGCATTCATCACTTCCTTTGGTTGATCTTAAAAGTTGCATCAAAGTTGGTAAGTTCCTTTCATTTCGTCTGAACTAAAGGGCTTGTGTGAACAGTTGAGCGAAACTCTTCACGTTATTTGAAAACATGTGGAGATTTTTTTTGTTTAGAAACACCAGACGCAGAGGCCTGGTAAGTACTCTCTTCCATTTTTTCAGTAAGTGGTCCATGACATTATATTATGATCTATGGTTTAAAGGTATTTTACCTATAACTTTCAACTTTAACAGGGTAGACATGGATTGGCCTTTCCTGAGACAAAATTAGCTACACCAGTGGAGGTAAGAAAAAACAGGGGGGGCTACTTTTTTTTCCATGCTGATATGAGTTCATGTGTTCTTTTGTTGGGCTGCATTGTAAGGGAGATTTCTTCTTCTTTCATCTTGTCATTTACTGGTCTAAACTTAAACAGCAGGGCAAACTTTTGAATTCTGTTGATGTAGGGGTAGGAAACCTGCAGCCTCAAGGCCACATGTGGCCCTCTACGTCCTCAAGTTCAGCCCTTTGACTTAATCCAAACTTCACAGGACAAATCCCCTTAATAAAAGGATTTGTTCTGTAAAACTTGGACTCAGTCAAAAGGTCGCACCCAAGGACCTAGAAGGCCACATGTGGCCTTGAGGCTGCAGGTTCCCCACCCCTGGACCCCATGCAATAAAAGCTAAATTAATTGACTTTCTTTTTAATCCCTCAACACCATAAGTTGTGTAATAACGTCTTTGTACAGTAGAGGTCTGCCTTGTTTGCAGAACAGAAAATTTCCCTTCTGGTAAGCTTTGAGGTTCTAAATTTCATCTTCCAGAATCTTAACTTTTGTCATAGAAGGTTAAGAGATAAGCCCCTTCTGCTGCAATATCCCTTATCGCACTGTTGTGTTTTACTTAAAATAATTAGAAACTTAACACGGCACAGAGACAAAGCAACAACAAACAGGAATCCAGCATGTGTTACAATGATCCCACTGGTATTTCTGGCTATAAGACATTCTGGATTGTTTGATTGATTGATAAATGTAAAACCATTTTGAAGACCAAGGGTCTTCATTATTGATAGTCAAATTGACAAGCATTTATTAAGTATGTGGCAGGGGTGGAGAACCTGCAGCCTCGAAATCACATGTGGCCTTCTGGGTCCTTGGGCAGCCTTTCGTCTTGAGTCCAAGTTTTACAGAACAAATCCCCTTAATAAAAGGATTTATTCTGTGAAGTTTGGATTCAGTCAAAGGGCCTCACTTGAGGACCTTGAGGGCCACATGTGGTCTTGAGGCCACAGGTTCCCCACCCCTGTCTAGATTCTAGGCACTGTACTAAGTGATGGGGGTATAGAGAAAGGCAAAAACAGTACCTGCCATCGAGGGAGGGCCAACATGTAAACAACAATGTACCAACAAGAATAGATTGTTGTTCAGTTGTATCCGACTCGTGAGCCCATTTGGGGTTTTCTTGGCAAAGACACTGAAGTGGTTTGCCATTTCCTTCTCCAGCTCATTTTACAGAAAACTGAGGCAAAAAAGGGTAAGCGATTTGCCCAGGGTCACACAGCTGGTAAATGTCTGAGGCTGGATTTGAACTCAAGAAGATGAGTCTCCCCGACGCCAAGCTTGGCACTCTATCCATTATACCAACCACCTGCCCAAGAATATATATAGGCTAATTCAGGAGTAATCTCAGAGGGAAGGCACTAAAGTTAAGGGGAATGGGACTTCTTTGCAGATAAATTTTAAAAGACTTTAAGTAAGAATCCTAAAATTTGGACTGTGCTGACTTCCTCTGAGAAATAGCTATAATATTGGGGTATTTTAATTCAGAAAAAAATTCCTAAAAATAATAGCTAATATTTAGATAGTACTATAAGCTTATATTTCTTTTAATCCTGACAATAACCCTGGGAGGTAGATGTTATTATTATCCCCAATTTACAGTTGAGGAAAGTGAGGTAGGCAAAGGTAAAGTGACTTGTTCAGGATCACATTGCTAGTAAGTGTCTGAATTGGGTTTTTTAACTCACATCATCCTGATTCCAAGTCCAGCACTTTATATACCACATGTGGCTGACTGTTATGGTTTTATTTTTTTTTAAGAACCACTCACTATCATAGTTTTAGAGCTAGAAGAGTCCATATAGCTCAATCCTTTCCTTTTATGGATAAGGAAACCGAGGCCTAGAACAGTGGACTGACTCGCCTAATGTCAAACAGACACAATTAGCGCCTGAGCTGGGCTTCAAACCAACGTCTAGGATCTCTGACTCCAAAGCCAGCATTCTTTTCTCTATATTTCTCCTCTTTCAAAGAAGACATCTGTAGAGCAGACCTTTTTAATTCATTTTCCTCCCTCAGAAAAAATAGCCCCTAACACAGTAGAATTCTATGTGGGAATGATTATGTAGTACAATAGAGTGTTGCTCAAAGTCTTGAAATCATTAGTATCCGATTCTCCACTGTGGTTATTACACGGATTAAATTGGGCTGCGTCCACAAGGATCACATAAGTGATCTGAACTTTAAAAAGTGGAACCTTCGATGCAGAGTGTTGTCGTTTTATGCGTAACATTATGCACCCACAACTTTGGGCCTCTAATTGGGCTTTTTCCTTTGCTTCTGCTTTTTAATGATAGCCTAATTCGATTATCAGACAAAAGAAGATGAACTTTTTGACTGTTTGGCAAGGTCCTACTAGCTCTCAAAAGATCAGAAAAGATATTAAAAGGAGAGAATTTTTTTTTACATAATAATAGCTCTGTGGAGGTAGGAGGGGAAAAGAATGGGCCTCAGAAAATCAGAGATGAAGGATAAACTACTTAGGCCAATTTCAGTGCTCTAGTCAGCTCTTACTAGGTCAATAGCTAACGTGAGGTCTCTTTCACATGCTTGTGTGTGTGTGTATGTGTGTGTATGTAGGAGGGGGAGCAAATAATAGCTGCCATGGTCACTGTCTGGTTAAAGTTGCATCTGACATGGAGGCTGAAGATCCCTACACTGACACCATCGATGTCGATCAGTGGCTGACATCAGTCAGGAAGCCACATTGGTGCGACTGATGTTTATCACCTTATGTTATTCTTTAATTTTAAAAATGTTTTATTACGGTACTACGGCCTTCGGCATTAAGTGCACAGTAGAAATTAAATCCTAAATAATAGTCTTTTCTTTGATTTATTCAAATTTTCCTCATTATCTTATATGAGTCGTGGTTCTGTATTGGTTTTTATTACCAGATATCTTTTTATATTTCAGTTTATGTCTAACTATGTAGATAAAATCCTCAGCATCACTATCAAGTATGAGAAGAAAGTTGTGTGTGGCTTTTTGTGGCTCCTGTTGGCAGATACCTACTGAAATGTGTTTTATCACCATTCTGTACTCAAGAGACTATAATCTTCAACATTTTGAATGAGTACAAACAATTATTTTTATATAAACAGCCACTTGAGAGTAGGTTTTGTTTGTTTGTTTTTGCCTTTCTTTGTATCCCCAGCACTTAGCACAGTGCCTGGCACATGGTAGGTACTATGCAAATGCTAGCTATAATTATTACTCCCCATACATGACAGTTCATCTCTCACTTCCCCATCTTTGCCTAAGTCATTCTGTGTTTTTTTTTTAATGTGGTCTTGATTTTTTTGTTTTTGTTTTTGTTTCTTGGGTGAGGCAATCGGGGTTAAGTGACTTGTCCAGGGTCACACAGCTAGTAAGTGTTATGTGTCTGAGACTGGATTTGAACTCAGGTCCTTCTGACTCCAAGGCTGGTGCTCTATCCACTGTACCACCTAGCTGCTTCCTTTTAATGTGATCTTGATTTTATTTTATTTTCGTTTTTTTTTTTAATTTTTATTTTTTGGGTGATGTGTTTTTTTTTTTAATGTAATCCCCAAATTCCTCTTCTTCCTTCAAAGAATAGCTCAAGTGTTACCTCATGTATGAGGCCTTTCCTGGTTTCCTTCATGATTAGTTTACTCTCTCTCATGAAATTACATCATATTCATTTGCATAAACTTTGTATGTACTTCTGCACATGTCATATTTCTCTGGGAGAATGCAAACTACTCAAAGCAGGCAGAACTTTAACTAGCAATTTTGGCACCTGGACCTATGGAAAGTAGCATGAAGCATGCCCTAAAACTTTTTTTTCTTTGAATAACAAATTTATTTGAGTATGAGGAGATGGGGGGGGGGGCGGGCGGCTCGCTAAAATACACAGCTTTGGCGGGGAGGGGGAGAGAGGGGTGGTAGAAGGAAAGAGAAAGAAGTATGGGACAACCAGTCTCTATGGGCAAGTTCCCAGGACACTGGAAATCTGTTGTTAGGGTGCTGGGGGATTAAGGTGCAATCATTGGAAGGACACCCTCTGATATCTTCCTATTGAAACTAATTATTCTTGCTAAGTAGGTGCTGAGATCATTTGTTTATACATTGCTTCAGGCTGTAGAAGGCTACTAGCCTTCCTATAAATTTTGATAATGAGGACAACTCCTGGATGCCCAGGTGGGAATTCTTAGTTTTCTCTTTGCATCCTCAGAACGTTGCATAGCCCCTTCAGTACAGTAGGTACTTAATTAATGTTCTTGAATTGAATTAAATTGAATCCAGAATACAGTAGCAAAAGGTAAAAATATGGATTAGTTCATGTGGAGTCTTTTTTTATTTTTGTTTCCCACTATTCACTTGATCACAATGATAAGGAGAAGGTTTTAATTTTTTTTTTTTGGTTTCTATTTCTACTTTTTTTTTCCATCAATGAAACTTGCAAGTACCCCAGATTAAGCTCCTTTATCTTAAGCCTAGGGCAAATGTTTTACAAGCAAGTAAGGGAATTACAGGGCTTTCAATTAAATATCCTGACAGGTTTTGCAATGGAGGCATAAGCAGGTGCTACTCCATTAATCTCGGGTTAAAAAATTTATGATATTTTACTGGAAATGTCATGAAATTGCTGATATAGCCATTAGCTGACTTTCTTTCACATCACCTAATAAAACCTATAAGTATATTTAATAGCTAACAGGATTTCCTGTTTCCCCAGGACTAGTTCCTCTTTTATTTATTGGGTACTGTACTAAGAAACAAAAGAAAAAGGAGACAGAGGAAATTAACCTTCCCACATGAAGAATATATATGTGTGCGTGTATGTATATGTGTGTGTATACATATACACATTTGTTGTTGTTCAGTTGTTTTGGTTATGTCTGACTCTTTGTGACCTCATCTGGGGTTTTCTTGGCAAAGATTCTGGAGTGGTTTGCCATTTCCTTCTCCAGCTCATTTTACAGATGAGGAAACTGAGATAAACAGGGTTAAGTGGCTTGCCCAGAGTCCATGGCTAGTAAATGTCTGAGACCAGATCTGAACTCATGAAGATGAGTCTTCCTGACTCCAGGCCCAGTACTCTATCCACTGTGCCACTTAACTACATGTACATACGCATACATCTAGTATTTATACAGTAGTTTAAGGTTTTTGAAGTGCTTTATATATGATTCATATGTATAATATGTTTCACATATAATAATATTCCATATATAATGTTTTGCATATGCCATAAGTATATGATTTTCATATAATCTGATCCTCACAACAACCCTGGGGAGTAGGGGCTATTATTATGCCCATTTTACAGATGAGGAAACTGAGGCAGAAAGAGATTAAGTGACTTGTCCAGGGTCATATAGCAAGTGTCTGAGGCAGGATTTAAATTCATGTTTTCCTAACTTCAAACCCAGGTGTCTATCCACTGTGTCACCTACCTATGTAACTCTGTGTATAGGTAGGTGTATGTATATGTGCATGTCCGTCCTTCTAGGGATTCATCATTAACCAGTATGGGGAAAAAAAGGAATAGTTACTACCAGTCTGTGAAACTTGGATCTCCTCCTGTTTTTCCCTAGTTCCTCTGCTCCCTCCACCTTATCGTACACCCCTTGGAGTACACATGCAGTTTAGATATAAGAGAAGCTAGTAACTTTAGATACATGATTTGAACACAGAGTTAGAGTCAAAGGACTATAAATTTTAGCTCTATTATTTACTACAATGGTGAACTGGGGCAAATCACATTAACCTCTCTGGTTCTCAATTTTCTCATCTATGATGAGTAATCAAATAGTACTAGACCTCTACAGTGACGTCAAACTCTAAATCGTGTGGTCCCTATAAAAGCCTTTAATAGGATCCTTACCTCAGATACACCTATCTCTATGAATCTTTCCCTGATCCTTAGCAGAAAGTGTTTATGCCTCCTCCAGTGATCTCAGAAAACTTTTTCTGGATCTCTCTTTTGCTTGTTTCCCTCCCTACCTTGTATTGTATTTATCTATGGACCAATTGCATCCACTATGTATGGAATGTAAGTTCCTTGAGGACAGGGAGTATATCACTTTTTATTTTTGTATTCCCTCCACCTAGCTCTAAGAAGGTACTTAAGAAGCATCTGTTGAATTAAATTGAATGAAAACTCTATCATTTTCCAATGACATACACATATCATTTGATGGGGGTCCATAATGTGATGCAGATAAATTAATTGTGCATATTCCATTCTAAAGCAGGGAGACTTTTGCAAATCTTTAAAATTATAGTTTTAATGCTTTCTCTAAAGAATTTTGCATTTGAATATTGCAAAGCAATTTTATGTCAATTCTGAAAGAACTGAAATGACACCTACTCCTACGGGTGTCATTTAGTTCATGCCATCCTGGTTCAGCATTGTAGACAGCGGACACTCAAATAAATGTTGATTGGTTGTCCTCAATTCCCATTTCCTATGTCTAGTTTTGTGAGCAATTTACATAGTGAGGTCTTAAGCTTTTCATTGCCTCTCCTTCACTCCACCTCTGTGATCTAGTTTGGTTACTATAATTCCTAGTTAGAAAACTGGTGATATGGGTGTCTACAGGTGTCCTCATCATGCTTTCTGTACCTTTGTTTCACAAGTTCTCCTCAAACATCTGCTTAGTAAGTGAAAAGTATTAATCTATATATTAGATTTTTGGAGAAAAAACCGGTTTTGTGGTACATTCAATGAGTAGTACCTTATAGCTTATGAGATTTTTTTTTTTGATCCTTATTGGTTAGGGTCCAAGGTGGGCTTAATTTATAGTAAATTACCCTTTGAGTGAATAGTCTTATAGAGATCTCCCAATGTGCTATTTTACAGGTAGAAAAGTAAAGTTACAGTGTTTGACAAAGCATGAAGAATAGAGCTTCAATGGCTGTGTCCTGACCTTGAAAGCATGCAATATTCTTACTGAAGAATATTATTTAAGTTGTATGAAGATAATCAGACCTTAATTAGGCTAAATCTTAGAACCACATTCTTTCTATAGTTACAAAGATAGAAGAATCCATTGAATGGAGGATGAATGAATGAATATACTTTGAAGTAATAATCATTTATTAAACACTGTTCTAGGTGCCTGGGGATGAAAAGAAAGAGGTGAAAAAGTCCCCACCTGCAAGGAGCTCACAGTCTACTGGGAGAGACAACATGCAAGCAATTAAGTTCAAACTAGATAGATAAAAGATAAATCAGTGAGAGGCAAGGCACTAAGATTAAGGAGGTCGGAGAAAGGTTTCTTTTTCCTTAGTTTTTTCGTAATTATTCAATGCAATTATGTTAACTGATCAACTATAATTTATTAAATGGCTATTATATTATATTATATATTATATTAAGCAGTGGTGGGAATACAGAGAAAGAAAAAAACTAGTCTCAAGCACCTTATTGTCTAATGGGAAGACAACATTTAAACAACTATGGGCAAACAAGATATAGACAGGATGAACTGGGGTTAGCCTTAGAGGAGAGCATTCCATACATGGAAGACAGACACAGCAGGAAATGGAGTATCTTGTGCAAGGAAGAGCAAGAACGCTAGTGTATATTGCAGTTTATGTAGACCCATGGTGGGTGACTGAATTGAAATGTGAATAAGGAAAAGTTTAGAGTCAGGGTTGGTTTTTTTGTTTTTGATGTTGTTTTTCACTTTGAGCTGCTTAGATGCCCTAATTAACCCTTCTGTTCTAACCTAATTAATACTGAAGAGATCATTGCTTCCTCGGGAACTATTTCCTCAGTGATAAGTGTCTGATTCCCTGATAGCACAGGCTCTAGTATTCACTTAAGTAATCTTCAATTAGTAAATGAGTTAATAATAATTTAGTGCAATTGAGGAAAGTAAATAGAATGATGACAGCCTCATAATTATTTCGAATGACCAAGGGAACATTTCCTTAAATTTGTGATTTATTTCTAGACTTTCTCAAATCACATGGTATTTCCAGCCACTGATATCTTGAAAGATTGAAAAAGAATTTGTTATTTCATATCCACATAGAGGTCCCCCTACTGTTTACAAACAAGGGTAAATACCCTGATCAAATAATTTTTTCCTAATTTTTCAATATACTTACAATGATCTTTTCTTACATAATTTCACCCTTATACCTGGAATATTTTCTCTTAAAACTCGGTAAACTTTCCTTTCCCCTTGTTTAAAAACTAGACCCAATCCCTAATCTCATACTATTTCTCTTAATGCTTCCCTGAGGGCAGGGGTCCTTGAGTACTTGAACATTCTCCCCCTACACACCTTTCCACCCCCCTAAGAGCCCATTGACTCAGGTGGGAATAATTACACTTTTATTTTACTAACTTATTCTGAGGAGGGGTCCATAGTCTTCACCAGACTGCCAAAGGGGTCTATGATACAAAAAAGGTTAAGAACACAGGGCCAGTCACCCCAAGGCATCATTTGACCATCATTCAAGGTCTCTAGAGCTCTCCAGGCTCTCAATTAGGGTAATAGTGACTAGTTTCATCCCTCGTTGTCTGCCCTGACCCCACCCCTAGGGGGGTTTGAACCAATACTCATCGTAATCTGTGCCTGACCAAACCCGTGGTCAAAGTCTTCCCATTTTGGAGGAAAGAATGCCAAAACTTGAAAATTTCTTTGCAAGTAGAGGATAGAAAGATCACATGATAATTCTAAGGTTAAAAACCAGAATACAGGCCACACAGCTAAAGTACTGGAATTGGAATGTAGTGTCATAAGTGACAGCAAGGTCAAAACCCATGTGATCAACCTGATATGTGTCTGCATGGGCTGGTGAAAAGTGAGGTCTATAAAGTGGCAAGATATAGGGGTTTGATACTATCATAGACAGGGTTTAAGCTTGACAAAGAATTCGTCAATTTTGTCAATTAGCAAATTTGTCAATTTGCTAGAGTCATTGTTCTGGGAGTATGCTCACCATATGTGACTAGACCTGTTCTTTGGTTTCCTAAAAATTAATCTCATCTGTATAGCTTCTGATATTGCCTTGACAATTTTCCTTGACAATAGTCATTTCCAATTAAATTAGGCAAGTCAAAAAAAGCAAGCATCTTTAATCCTTATTTTTAACCATCTTATTCCCCATCTTGAAAAAAAAAATGTGAATATAACCTTTGTTTTTGTTTGCTTATTTTTGGTCCAAACCTGTAATGTCCTCTATATGGGAAACTCCTAGTGTTGATACTTTCACTGATATAGAGCAACAACTCAATAGAATTGAGTTACCTGAGAAATTAAGGGCTTGGTGATGGTTGCACAATTAGTGGTTAGTCTATGTAAGATGTGAGACTAGAACTTGGGTTTCTGAAGACCAGCCCTTTATCTACCTTACCACACTACCACTCAATGTGGAAACCATACATCCATTGTTGTTGTTGTCCAGTTGTTTTTCAGTCAAGTCTGACTCTCCATGACCCCATTTGGAGTTTTCTTGGCAGAGATAATGGAGTGGTTTGCCATTTCCTTCTCCAGTTCATTTTCCAGGTGAGGAAACTGAGGCAAACAGGGTTAAGTGACTTGTTCAAGATCATACAATTAGTAAGTGTCTAAGGCCAGATTTGAGCTCATGAAGATGAGTCTTCCTGACTCCAGGCCTGGTATTCTATCCATTGTGCCACTTAGCTGTCCCCTATACACCCATACAAGGACAGCAAATGATCATTGGTGAAAAGATCATAGTTTGCAAGATGGAAAGAAACTTACTCTTCTTTTTCAACTTTCCCATATAACTGATGAGGAAATCAAGGCTTGGCAAGATAAAGGGATTTGCAAAGGTCTCACATGTAGGAAGTAGCTGGGCCAGAATTTGAATCTTGGTCCTCTGACTCAATATGCTGCCCATGTTTTTCCTCATAAAGTCTTCTGTTCTTGAAATTTTGGGTTGTTTGAAACCTCAAAAAATATGATTTTCTTTGCCTCCAGGGAAGATGGTCTTGACACTGTGTATTAACAGCTACCAGATACCATATGGTTTCAGTGGTTCCTGATAGGAGCCATTGTCTGGTTGAGATGCGGTTTAATATGTTTGGAATGCTTCTGATTCATATGTTCATACTTAATAAGTTTCACAAAGTAGGTCCAACCAAAAAAAATCACCAACAAAAGGAAGAGAGTGCATTGTAGTAAAAGGGGACATGTAAAAATAGCACTATTTTTTGACTAATATGAAAATGTTTTACGTGATTGCACACATGATTGTATAACCTATGTCAGATTGCTTACCCTCTCAGGAGAGGATAAGGGAAGGAAGGGCTGGATAGAATTTGGAACTCAAAATTTAAAAAAAGCAACTAATGTTAAAATAGTCTTTATATGTAATGGGGAAAAATAAAATATTTTTTAAAAAGGAACCATTTTTCATGCAAAAGACTTAAAGGACATTGTCAATGTGGGGCAGAGGTCAGGGATTTGGACTACCAAGGTAATTTAGGGTTACAAGGTAGTTTAAGACAGATTTGAGGGAGACTTTGATGTTATATATGAAGTGACTCTGGTCTGGGAATGGAGACATATAGCGAGAGCGAGATGCATACACATTCTTCAAGCTTGAGGTGATTAAAGTACTATGAAATTGTAAAAGAGTTTTAAGTTCTTTAGATCCGTTGGTGCAAGTCTTTTATTCCTGTGGCTGGAAGATGAATGCCTCGTGCCATGATAACAATAAATCCTTAAGAGGATGCTGGTGAACATAAGAAATGATACCTGTAATGCAAAATAGATGAATTTTAAAAGAATAGTATACAGGAAAGGTAAGTAGACAGATTATATGTTATAGCTGTTCACCATAGCATGCAATAAAAGGCTATTCTAACTGACCACGGCAAAATTTAGTCAATGTTCTCCTGCAATCCTAAAGCTACAGTCCATTAAAAGTGAAGGCTATAAATTGCTGACAAAAAGCCAAGAAAGCTCACATGATTCCTTTGTGAGGGCCCTAGTCTGCTTAGCTGTTACATTTTGAAGTGCTCTAAGCCCTGGATAGTTAACTCCTCATTCTATTAAATGCATTTTCAGATAGTTCAGTTTGACTTCCATTTTGAATAACCAAGAATTCTATGAATGCTATACTGATCAGGAATTCATAGATGATATTCTTATATGATTTAAATCTGGAATGGAGCCCAGAGATTATCTAAACTTCTCCCTGGCATTCCAATTTTTATAGATAATTTTGCAGATGTTTCTTCCACTAGATTGTGAGCAGGGACTGTATTTTGCCTTTCTTTGCATTCCATGCACTTAGCACAATGCCTGGCATTTCATAAGTGACCCTTAATAAATATGATATAATAATAAAATACTTTAATAAGGCACTTAATAAATGTCGATTGACTGACTGAGATGAGAAACTGAGTCTCATGGAGGTTGTGATTTATCTAATATCACACTGGTGGTAATTTAGCAGATTTAGAATGTAGCTAGGCCCTTTAACTCCAGAATCAACATACTTTGGAATATATGCCATGATGCAGTGCATGGCCTCTAAAGGCTTTTCTTTTTCTATTGTGCTTTCTTGTTATTATTGTCTTCTGTTTGGCAATATCAGTACACACATATGAGATTAGAAACTGCGAAAGAAATTCAGAACTTATCTGTTTTATTTTTTGAACAATACTTGATAAGAGATTTTTAAGTTACTAGTCTACCACTGAGTTACATTCACCCAAGGTTGGCAAGCCAGTTCCTGTTTCCTTGAATAGTTGAGAGCTAACTATTCTCTCCTTACAGTAAAAATCAATCTGATTAATAAGGACTTTCCATTGAGCAAACATCTCAATATACTTCCATTCAGAAAAGTCACTTTAAAGAGGTTATCTTTGAATTGTTGAAATAGGTTTGGTGTCACTGCTGACATATCCTCCTTTTTAAAAAAAAATTACTATAACTTATACTTTCAATTTTGGGTTGAGCTAGAATTTCCATGTAGCATGCAAAATAGCTCCCAAATATTTGCATCCTGAAGCTGTTTATATCATACACATGATTGTAAAAACTGCCCTCTCTTCTCCTCACACACACTAAAGTAGCCATTGTCCATTACATCATATGGATTTTAGCTGTTATCAACACTTAATTAAGGAATCACTCCCCCCCCAAGACCTCTCTTTTCATTATTTTATTTTAATTGGAAAAATTCGATTGGAACAATTGGAAAATCCAAATATGTTTCTTTATCTGTACATATTAGTAGTTTACTGGAATTCAGAAAACAGATAAGGGGAAATTTTTCAATAGTCAAACTTTGTTTCTAACTATAACAAAAGGAGGTAGGTGGATCCCGTAGCTGGAGTAAGAAATAACACGTGAACAGCTTGAATGTCACATTGGTACTTCTGAAATAGTAAAGGCAGAAAGGGAATACCAGAGAGTTTGGTAGATCATTACTGATAGGTTATTTGGAAAAATGTGGGCAAGAATCACACAGGATGAGAAGGTGAAGAACTGTGAACTACACACAACTGATGAGTTTACAGATCCAGAGTCTTGAAGGATCAAGCAGGCTTAGGTCATGACAGAAGTATTGTGGAATTATTAGTTCTGATCCATACATTTGTCCACCTTCACTATTCTCTTAGAAATGTAATGGGGATAGAATTGGAAGAAGTTTCCTTCTCTGTAGTGGCCTTGTTGGATGCAGCATCTGCTATAAAAAGGGAAGAAATCTATAGTGAGAACGGGGACTATGGAGATTCTATGAAATGAAAAGGAGGTAAAGTTTGCCAGTACTCTCTGAAGAAATTCTGGCTGTTAAGTGAATCTTTGCATTTAATTAAGGGCAGCTATAATTCCAAGTAGCTCAATGGTCATTGTAATGGAGCAGGGTATAGATGAATTTTTTTTAGTCCTGTGGTTTTGGGATTCAAGTGTGGGTTAAGGGAATAGACAGAGAATTGAGATGTAAAATATTAAGTGTTGTGGCTAAAGTCCAGTAAAGTTAATTTTTATATAACTATTCCTTTCAGTGGTATGTGTGGCTAAAGGGAGAGCTAATACTTTTTCTGCTACTATCCTCTGTATGACCTTGAATAATTTAATCTCCAGGAATTATAATTTTCTTCTATGTAAAAGGGAGGCAATACTTTTTGTCATGAGATGATGCTCGAGATTTTGGGAGTATGATGCACATTATCCCTTTTAGTTGTTTTTATTATGCATTTAAAAAGTGCATCATTGCAAATTTGTAGAAAACAACCAAGTGACTTTCCTTAATTTCAAGCAGTATTATAGTTTCAATTTCCCCTTTTTCTCCAGTTGCTATTATGTGGTGCCATTTAAGAAGCAGCAAAAATTAATGAGAGATTTCATAAAACCTTCATCAATGAGCAGATGTTTGGTTTATTTTGTCATCTGCTGGGCTATAAAAGATGTACAGCCATTCTATATTTTAGATGTAATTGGGTTCAGTATATGGCCTTTTATGTTCATAATTAGAGAATTGTCAATAGCCTCAGAAGAGGGCTCACTGCCCTTACCTAATGTGAAGATGAGTGGCATATTTCATCTGTGCTCTTTTTAAAATGCAGTGACAGGTTCCCAACTTAATTTTTCTGAAGCAGGAATTGTAATTAATATAAATTGTACCAGTGAGATTTATTCGTGGAGCGACCTACTTTTCATTATTCCCTAAAGTACTGTCAGGCGTGTTCACCTCCGAGTGATATCATATATGCACACATTTTATATGGACAGATGAGTTTTAACTAACCTTGTCACTCAGTAAAAGAACATAGAATGCACCCAGTTCAGGAGCAGTTGAATAGATGAAAGCATGAAAAGTTGTTTGAAAACAATGATTTTCCAAGCATAGGAAGCTCTTTGCAAAGGGGAATTGTCCTTCCACCTTCTTAGTTAATTGGAAAATGGCGGGGGGTGTGTCTCCCCTCTTTATGTAGTGGAGATAGGAAATGATGGACCAGATGTGTCTGTATTTTGGCAAGCTTGATAGGCTCTTAGGCTGGACAGAGGCAGCATATGGTGCAAGTGATGAGAATAAAGGAGTTTATTTTTCTGGAATAAATATATAAACTGATTCTCTTATAAGTAAGGCAAGCAGATTAAAAAAAACAAACAAACCTGAGCTTTAAGACAGTCGGGGGTGGGGTGGGGTGGGGTGGTTGGGTGGGTTAAAGTCATTATCAAATTAATGTGTACCAGATGACCCTGTAGTTCCTCAAAGACAAATACCTTTCGGTCTCCCTCCTACCTTTTTCTGCCCTATTTCTCATAAAGAAGAAATCTACTTCTTTATTTAAACCAAATCAAGTAAAGTGTATAGATGAGAAATCCATCTCTTATTTTCAGCTGAGACACATAACATATAAACAGTTGACAGGTGTGCTATGGTGAGCTGCTCACCCAATCAGCCAAACTGAGTGTCTGTGACAGTTCTAGAGATTGAACTAGTTTCTTCTGAAGTCCAGCCTGGAAAGATTCAAACGTATACTTCCAGCTTCTCTGATTGTGGCTTCTGTAGCTCGTTAGAACCTGAGTAACTTTGCTGTTCTGTAGGAGGAGAGGTACAGCCTTGAAAGCTGGTCAGATTGTTGTTGTTGGGGTTGGGTTCTCCCCCCTTCTTTCTCTCTCTCTCCCTCCTCTCCATTCTTTCTGTGAGCTGACAAACAGAACCAGGTTTTTGCTGAGTGAAGCCAAAGCCTCTTTGCCTATGAGAATTGATTTCAAGGCAATGATGAGATAAAGCCAGTTTAGCTATTTGATTTCTTTTTTTATCTGTGGCTGGAAAGGGACTGGAGAAAGGGAGACGTTGGAGTGGGAGAGGAAGAGAGAGACACTGAGACAAGTAGTACTGCTGCTTGCCCAACTCTTTTAGATGAAGCTAACTGTAACGAAACAATGACAAGGAAGATGATGGATTTTTTTGGAATTTGATTGTCTCTGATCATTGGAGTGAAAGATGATCAGGCTACCACACAAGAAACTGCAGAAACTGTTTCTGAAAAAGGTAAGAGGCTGGATCTCCAGCTACACTGGAGGGGTGTGGAGCAGTTTGGGGAAGTTTGGACTGTTTTTGCTATCACAAAAGTTGTGGATTTTGTAAAGGTGGGGTTCAATCAAAAGTTATTTGGTGGGATGGTGTGACCTTTTGTGAGTCCTAAAAATTATAAAGAAATACCCTTGACATGACAAACGATACATTTGTGAAATGATTCATGCACAGGGAAGTTCAGCCTTTCTTGGGATTGGTGCCATTTTCCTCCTCTTTCTTAAGCGAAAAGTGCTATATGTTCTAGGCAAGATGAGCTTCATTTTTAATGTTCTCAGGTGCTGCTGGCCACAGTGAGAGGTGGTGAAAGGGAGCCCCTCATTTATCAGTGTGCTCAATTTTAAGGTGATAGGAAAGAAAGTGGGATAAACTTCTCCCAGTTGTAGATTATTATGTTTAAAAATTTAATTTTGAGGATTTTGTAAAAAAGATCAAAATATTCTCATAAACTAATTGATGAGGATTTAGCAGTTTGCTCATTCATTTGCCAAATAACTCAAACACTTATCTTTAGCCAAACATAATGAACATACATGAAATTCCTAGACAGCTGATACACACTATCTATCTTCCACAATCTGTTTGTTGGACTGATGACAGAAATTGACCTAAAATTATCATATCCTATGTAACTACCCTTTGATTTTAAAAATCATGATTTTCCAAAAAATTAAGGGAAATAATGAGACATTACATTTTTTTAAAAAAGAGACTTAAATATTCTAGTCTTCCGATTAATGTAGGAGCCTTTTTTAAAAATAAATTTATTTTATTTGTATAAGCATTTATTATCTCTCCCTTCCACTACTCATATACCCCAATGAACAATTAAAAAAAAAAGAAAACTCTCATAAGATGTATAGTCCAGCAAAACAAATCCCTGCGTTGGCCATGTCCAAAAATATATGTCTCATTCTATCCTCTACATCACCTTTCTGGCAGGAGGTGGGTGGCATGTTTCATCCTCAGTCCTCTGGATTTCTGGTTTATCATTGCACTGATTGAAGTTCTAAAATCTTTCAAAGTTATTTTTCTTTGTAATGTTGTTGTCATTGTATAAATTGTTCTCACCTGGGAGACTTAGTTTGCATTGACATTTCATATCTGTGCTTTCACCTATGTTTATCTTCTTAGAAAATGTTCAGTTCATGAATGTATTGTTCAATGACTAATATGGAAATATGTTTAATATGATTGTGTATGTATAACCTATATCAGATTGCATGTTGTCTTGGGGAGGAAAGATGGGAGGTAAGGGGATAATTTAGAACTGAAAACCTTATAAAAGTGAATGTTGAGAACTAAAAATTAATTAATTAAAAACTCTTGGGGTTTTCTTGGCAAAGAAAAAAATAAATACAGTACACAGAAAAAAAGAATGTATTGTTCATGTCTATACAGAGTTTGAGTTGATGTGTGCTTATAAAATGTTCTTGTTTAATGTGGTAGTAAAATTCTAAGACTGGTATGCATTTTAAACCATCCCTAAAATCTAATCTTTTTAATCATCCTGTGAAGTGTCTGTGTTGGATATCTGGGGCAACTGAGGCACCCAACTACCAAGTAACATGTTCAACTTTACAAAACAAAGTAGGAACAGAGCTGAGACTCCTTGAATTTCCTTTTTATTCCTTAAATCATCCTTGGAAATAGATTCAGAAAATCTTTTCAAAATGCCTGGTATCCCTTTCCTGTGAAGTTGCTGTATTTGATCTGTGTGCATATCAGTACCTAAAAATATATAGTATAAGTAAAATGGTTGAATTTTGTATTTAAACATTACTTGCACATAGCATACTTTCTTTTAGGTTAGCTTCTCTCTACATGGTTTATTTTGGGGTATTTTTGTTTGTTTAGGTACACCATGTGCTTATGACTCAGGATGAATTTATTTGCCTAGTTTGCTGCTACATGGAAATGATATATTTTAACTTAATGTCAATTCTTTGGATTTTGGAGAGAATTTTTGGCAGGACAGATGGGGCGTAATGTCATTTTCTTATCACGTAGCTGTGGATACCCAAGAACAATAAGGTATTTGATACTATCATTCCAAGAAGAATTTTAATATAGTCAACAAATACTGAACACTTATCACAGATAACGAGTGCAAGGAGTTAACTGTTCCAATAAACAAACACCACTATCATACATAACTACACAGATCCTTTTCTCTGATGAATTTTCTCTTTGTGATGATTTCATTCTTTGATGAAAAAGTAGCATCAGACCAGACTCAGGTAAAATTCAAATAGTCAAGAAAGACCTTGATAGAACATCTAGTCCATTCTGTATTTTCAGATGTTCCAGGAAAATAACAATAATAGTAGTTAGATATTGGGCTATATTTAGAGAGGCATAGCTTCCAGGAAAAGGAGTTGATAGCCCTATACTCTGCCCTGATCAGGCCACACCTGGAATAATGTTGTGAATTCTGGACAATATATTTAGGAAGGACATTGATAAGCTGGAGAGTGTCCAGAAGAAGGCAACCAGAATGATGAAGGGCTTGAGTCCATGGCCCACAGGAAGTGATTGAAGGAACTGAGGACGTTATGATAGTGATTATTATTATTTTGTCTTACAGAATCACAAAGTTGGAAGGGAACTGAATGGCTGTGTAGTTTACAAGCCACTATTTATAGAAATAAAGATAGAACCAAATAAATAATTGGACAAAAATTGTTTATGGGTAGGATGAGTCAACATAATAAAAAATGACAGTACTACCTAAATTAATTTACTTATTCAATGTCATACCAGTCAAACTACCAAAAGATTACAGAATTAGAAAAATAATGACAAAGTTCATATATAGGTACAAAAGGTCAAAAATCTCAATGGGCGTAATGGGAAAAAGTGGGAGCAAAGCAGGCCTAATAATACCAGATGTCAATTTATATTATACAACAGTAATTCACAAAACACAGTACTATTTAAAAAAATAGAGAAATCAATTAATGAAACCTATAGTAGGTACATAACATACAGAAGAAAACAAACCTAGTAGCCTAGTGTTAGGCTCTTACATCTAAGGGCTTACTATTTGATTAAAAAAATGCTGGGAAAATTGGACAGCTATATGGAAGAAATGAGATTTAGACCATAACATCATACCTTATTCCAAGATAAGCTCCAAATAGATACATGAAAGAGAAAGGAAAATTACCTATCACCATAGAGGAAAAATTCCATGACCACTGAAATAAAATAGATAATTTGATTATGTAAAATTAAAAATATTTTGACATAAATAAACCCAATGCATCTAGGATTAAAAGGGAAACAATTAACTAGGAAAAAAATCTTTGCAGCAAGTTTTTCTGATAAAAGTCTCATTTCCAAGATACACGTATGAGTTACTGATTCAAATTTACAAGAATGAGAGCCATTCTCAATTGTTAAATGATCTAAGTATATGAACAGTCAGTTCTCAAAGGAAGAAACTCAGGCTATCTCTAGCTATATGAAAAAATGTTACAAATAACTATAATTAGAGAAACCAAGCAATTCAGATGTCCTACCTCACATCCATTAGATTGGCAAAGATGACTAAAAGAAAAAATGACAAATGTTGGAGGAGCTATGGGTAAACAGGCATGCTGATGCACTGTTGGAGCTGTGAGTGGGTCCCACCATTCCCCCAAAACAACTTCAAGTTATTCACAAAGTTTGCCCAATAATGCATATCCTTTACTTCAGTTTTACCAGTGCTAGGCTCGTACCACAAAGAAATCAAAGAAAGAGGAAAAGGTCCTATATGTACAAAAATATTTATAACAGCTCTTTTTTTTGGTGGTAAAAAACTGGAAACTAAAGGGATTCCTATCAATTGGGAAATAGTTAAACAAACTGTGGTATATGGATGTAATGGAATGCATTTGTACATGCTGTAAGAAATCACGAAAAAAACATGGTTTCAAAGAGATACGGAAAAACTTGTCTGAATTGATGCAGAGTGAACAGTACCAGAAAATTTTATACTATAACATCAATATTATTTAAACCAATGATTTTTCAAGACTTGTTTGAACTAATAATTGAAATGAACAGAGTCAGGGGAACAATTTCTATGATAACAGCAAGACTTAAAAGAAACAACTTGGAAAGACGTAAGAATTCTGATCAATTTAATAACTATCCATGATTCCAGAGGACCAGTGATGAAACATTGTCTATCTTCTGAATTAGAGTTTATGAACTCAAGAACAGAATGAGACATATAGATTCTGGACACAACCAATGAGGAATTTTGTTTTTCTTGACGATAGATATTTACTATGAAGATTTAGTTTTTCTCCCCCTTCCCAATGGGTTAGGGGTGAGATAAAATAAATTTCTGTTATTCCAACCCATACTTAAAAAAAGATACCTACCGCAACATACTCAACAAAGGATCATTTGCCTTCTGCTTCAGGACCTTCAATGAGAGGGCTGAGGAACTCTCTGTCTTCAGAAGCAATCATTTACATTTTTGGAGAAGTCTAATTACTATAAAGATTCCCCTCCCTCTACCCCCTGATATTTAGCCTGTGTTTGCCTCCTTGCAACTTCTGCTTACTACTTTTACTTCTGCCATCAGGGGACAAACAGTATAGTCCCTCTTCTACCTGATAGACCCTGACGTATTTGAAAACAGCTATGATGTTCTCCCTTAGTCTTTTCTTCTTTTGGGCTAAACATCTTCCTCAACCCAGTCCTTGTTGGGTATGTGCTCAAAACCCTTCACCATTCTGATTGCCCTCTTCTGGACACTGTTCAGATTCTCAGTGTTCCCCTTCCTAAATGTCATGGCCAAAATTTATCACATTATTCTAGGTGTGGCATGACCAGGGCACAGTATAGCAGGATTATCAACTCTTTATACCTGCAGGCTATGCCTTTCTCAGTGCAGCCTAATATCACATTAACTTTTTTTTTTTTTTGGCTCTTACATCAATGTTGACTTATATTGAGCTTACAGTTTGCTAAGATACTCCCAGATATGTTGTAAAGCAAATTGCTGTTTAATAAAGTGTCACTTGTCTTGAACTTGTGAAGTTCATTTTTGGAACCAAAAGCAAGGCTCTTTAGTTATCCCAGTGAAATAGCATCTCAGCATAAGTAGTCCAGCATTCTAGTTTATCAAATATCTTTTTGAATCTATCATCCAGTGCATTATCTATCCTCTCACCACCACCCCTACCCTTCCAGGATTTATGCAATCTACAAATTTGATAAGTTTACCATCTATGCCTTAATCAAAGTCATTAAGAACAATGTTGAACATCACAGGGGCAAGCATGGATTCCTGAGGCACATTATAGCCTCTGAATTGACTCTGAATCATCAGTGACTATTCAATCAACAAGCATTTATTAAGTATCCACTATGTGCCAGGTACTACTCATTCAATCAATAAAAATTTATTTTACTGGGAAGGCTTCTAGCTTATCCCCATTACAGATAATGCTTCCTGATGGCTTTAGATAGACACTACTTATCATTTTAAGGAAAGTTCTATTTATTCCTGTCCTCTTTAGTGTTTTTAATAGGAATGGTTGTTATGTTTTGTCAAAAGCTTTTTCTGCATCTTCAATACACATTTATTAAACACCTACTACAAGGTAGGTACTCTGTAAGCACTGGGGATGCAAAGAAAGGTAAAAGTCAGCACCTGTTTTCAAGGAGTTGACCATCTAATGGAAGAGATAACACAGCAACAATCCACAAACAAGTTATACACGGGATAAATAGGAAATAATCAACCAGGGGAAGACACTAGTATTAAGGGAGATTGGGAAAGGCTTCCTGTAGGAGGTGGGATTTTAGCTGGTACTTGGAGGAAGGCAGGAAAGTCAGAAAGTGGGAAAGATGAGGGAGCACATTTTATACATGGGGGTCAGCCAGTGAAAATGTTCTGAGTCTGGAGATGGCAAGTCTAATATAAGGAACAACAAAGAGGACAGTGTCGTTGGAATGTAGAGAATATTTCTCATGTGCAGAATGTGAATAATAATAGTATTTACCCCAAGGGATTATTGTGAAGATCAAATTAAATAGTCTAAATAAACCACTTTGCAAATCTTAGAGCACTATGTAATTAATGCTAGCTATTATTATTAGCCATTCAACTAATTCTGAATCTATCTGGGTGTACTCCCAAAGAGCCTCACTTCTCTCTCTTTTCCAAAAGCAGAATGGGAGAGTTCTTATTGGATGCTTTAATAAAATCTGGGTGAACTTTATTTATAACATTCCTGAATCTACCAGTGTAATAAGCAAATAAGGTTGACCTGGTGTGATTTATCTTTGATGGAGCGATGTTGGTTCTTTGTGAACACATCTTTATTTAAATATTTGCTAACCGTCTTTTATCTATGAATTCTAGAATTTTGCCAGTAATCAGAGTCAAAATCACTGGCATACAGCTTGCCAACTCTGTTCGTTATCCATTGAAAATCAGAACAGTATTTGTCCTTCTCCAATCCTATGGCCTTTTTTCCCTCCACAGTCTTTCAAATATCAGCTGTCATATCCATCACTTCTTTAAAAATTCAAGGATCCAAGTCACCCGGGCCAGGTGATTTGAATTCAACAAGAACAGATAGGTGAGCTCTTATTTATAGTGGTTACAAATAACCACTATAATATTATAATTAAAATAATATATTATAATTAATATAATAACATTAATAACCACTATAGTAACCAATGTTGGTTATTAACCCTATTAACCATTTTTTTCTTCTATCCTTTCCAATCTACAGATCACCTTGGCACAGAAAAAAGATACAAAATAATAATTCAGCAGTTCCACCTTCTCTCTGCTGCTAGTTACTGTCCCATACACACCTTACAGTGACCCTATTCCTTTTATTCTCTATTCTATTTTTTGTAGAAATCTCACCTGCCTTGATTTGTATCATTTCCTCTTATTCAGTGTTCCAGGGATAGAAACAATGGCTTAGCACCTGTCTCATAAACTCTTTTTTTTTTGTGAGGCAGTTGGGGTTAAGTGACTTGCCCAGAGTCACGCAGCTAGTGAGTGTTATGTGTCTGAGGTCGGATTTGAACTTAGGTCCTCCTGACTTCAGGGCCTGTGCTGCATCCACTGTGCCATCTAGCTGCCCCCTCATAAACTCTTCAGGTAGGAGTTAAGTCACATGTTTGTCTTTCATGTAGGAAAAAGAAAACAGGCTCAATCCTTTATCCATTTCTTGAAGGTTCTATTTTCTAGGTTTTTTTGTGTATGCTTAGTGTTTTTTTTCTTTGCACCTTCTCTGGTTTTTTCAGACTTTAAAAGTATGGTGACCAAAAGGAGATCCTGTATGCTAATCAGTGGTATCTTGTACATGCTTTATATTTACTAATGTGCATGTTCTATTCCCTCACCTCCCACCCCCACCCCCAACCCAGTAGAATGTAAACTCCAAAAGGGCAAAGAACTATTTGGTTTCTTTCTTTGCATCCCCAGTACCTAGCATGTACTGTTTACATAAATAACGGCCTACTAAATTGAATTGACCTGTGAATGTTGTACTCCTTTTGGCAAATCCTGATGTTTGCTATTTATTTTCTTTCTGCTTAGACAAAGCATGACTTCCCTTGTTAGCTGTTGTAAGATTTTAGATTTCATTGATCCTCAGCAAATGGGAGAAAGAAAAAGAGAAAGTTATATGGTGTATTAATAGGTAATGTAGTAAAATACAAATATTACTGATTAGTAGTCTTAAGACATAAATTTTATGTGAAAGTATAACAATAATAGCTAGCATTCATAAAGCACTTTTAAAGGTTTGCAAAGTATGTTATAGGCTATTTCATTTTCTCTCAACAATTCTGTAAGTGAATGCTATTATTATCCCCATTTTATAGATGAGGAAACTGAGGCACCGAGAGGTTAAGTCACTTGCCCAAGGTCACACAGCTAGTAAGTTTCTGAGGCTATATTTAAACTCAGGTCAACCTGACTCCAAGACCAATGCTCTATCCACTGAGCCACCTAGCTGCCAAGTATAGGCTGTAAAGGTTATGTACAAAAGTAAGATATTATTATTTAAAGAAGGAATGTACGTAGCAGTTGAATATTACGAGGAGGCAATATGGTCCAGTGAAAAGTCTCTGGAATTGGAGGACCTGGGTTCAAATCCTGCCTCTGATGACAAGTTACTTTTCTTCCCTAGTCCTCACTTTCTTCATCTCTAAAATGAAGGAATTCGCCTAGACGACCTCTGAGGTTTTTTCTAGCTTTAGAATGCTCTTATGACCATTTGGGCACTGATAGTATTGTAATGATGAAGAAAATTCCATATTTCCCTAAAGTCTCCTTCTGAACAAGTTATCTTGATTTTTTAAATGATCTCTCATTTAATGGAAGGGGCTTGCTGAAATGATTTTAAACATTCGGCGTTGAGAGTCTCCCGTAGGATATCAAAAGTAGCCAGCGGAGCATTCAAACAACAGAGTTGGTTATAAACTTGGGTCCAAAATTTAGGTTAAGTGGTCATGCTTATTGATTCAGTGAATGTTGTTAATCACATGCTAACTGCTTGGATACTGTGGGAGGTAGAAAGATGTGTCTCAGAGACATTATAGTCCATTTGGGAAGATAAAACACGCCTATTTATGTACTTCAGAGATTTATAATTTTGTCATTGTGGGTGCTCCCTGCATCAGTGCTTAAATGGTATCACCTAGATGGTTTCGGATGCTTTTTGCTGCTAAAAAAACTTGTCAACCTGTATTCCGTGTAGTAGTGAGTCTCCCCAAGCTTGACCCAAATGACACACACATAGCCCATCTCAAAGAAGGTAGGGCCAACCAGAGTTTATAAAGCACCATCGTCGCCCCTGAGAAACCAGGGTTACTTCTCCACCACAATGAGCTATTGGAGGAAAATAGACTTTGTTAGAGAAGGCCAAATGTAAAAGCAACCATGATATGAAACACTATGTGAAATATTTAATGAGTTGTGACTATGAAAGACTCTTGTTCTTCAGAGGAAGGATAGAACACTTCCGGCTAGGGGTTGAAGGAAACATTCATGAAAGAAATAACTTCTTATGCTGGGCTTTAGACAGTGGATAGAATTTCTATAGGCAGAGGGTGTGGGTGATAGAAAAGAACATGAGCACGGACTCTTTCTACACAGAAAAAGATAACAGAAGTGAAAAAAGGGCAATAGGTGTTTGAAAAAATTGCTGCCAGTATCCATATTTTGTTTGGTTTATAGGAAATTTAAAGGAAAATTTGTTGATTCCTTTTCCCATGCTGAGGTCATTATCTTTGGCTTCAGAGAAACATAAGATGTGCTCTTTAGTTAGTCATAATTTAAGAATTCAAACCTTTTGCTGAGTTTTCATTAATTCTCAGTGTATTTTAGGGAGAAGAGAATGAAATGGTAAGCATTATTTTTCCAGTTTTGCAGAAATTAGTTTTGTTATAATATTAATAAAATTTTTTGTTCTTTATTTGTTTTTGTTGTGTCTGACTCTTTGTGATCCCATTTGAGGTTTTCTTGGCAAAGATACTGGAATGGTTTACATTTCCTTTTCCAGCTCATTTTACAGATGAGAAAACTGAGGAAAAGATGGGAAAGTGACTTGCCCAGGGTCACACAGCTAGTGTCTGAGGACATTTGAACTCGCCAAGATGAGTCTCCCTGACTCCAGGCCTGGCACTTTATCTATTGTGACTATTAATAGCATAGTTACGTATTTCATCTTTGCCCTCATACATAATATATTAAGCAAATCTTATTAAGTAACAATTGTAATGGACTGTTAACAATGTGAAAAACTTTTATCATTATCATAGTTAAATTTATCTTCTTGTGAATTTTTCTCTGAAGGGTTTTTAAAAATAGGTGATCCCATAATTTCATCCCTTAAAAAAAGAATATTATGTAAGGTTAGAACAAAAATGATGAAAGATAATGGTAGAAGGATATTTAATACAGTAACTGTAGGAAAGCACAACTGAAAAGTTTTGTAGAAAAACTTCCATATTTAAAGGTAGGGCAATAAAAAGAAATTTATTTTCCCTTGCTGGGTTAAAAGTCAAGAGTTGTACATGTAGTTATTTTGTGGTAGAAAGTATGGTCATCAATTTAACTAGGTTAGCTGATAAAATCCCAGCCAAGTAAGTTTTAACTCATTTAGTATTAAGGAGAGGGGGGATAGATGTTTCAACATATTTATATATACATACCTATATATTTTGAGTTAGAATATTCTAGCAGTGAGGCTAATATAGACACTTATGTGTCAATTTTCACCATTTTTTCTTATAACTTTTTGCTGTCTACTAGAAATCTGAGCTTTATACACATAGAATGATTGAGAGTAAGTATAAGATGGGCAGGATTTATGACTCAGGAAGCATCTGTTGGCTCGATCCTTCTTTTTCCTACTCTACTGATGTAAGTTTCCATTCAACAAAAATACAAATGAGCTATAAATTAAGGGAGGAGGATGAGGAAAAAAACCCCACAAAACGTATTATTGTAACTGGAATTCTAAAAGCTTAAAATATCAGTAGAGTGGGACCATGGGCATGTGTACTGGGTTTGAATTCCATCTGGGACAGTTACTATAGCTGTAAGAAAATGAGAAACTCACTTAACCTCTCTGATGCTTAATTTCCTCATTATAAAATGGGGATGATAATATCTGTAGTGCTTACCTCCTAGGATCATTGTGATGAACAAATGACATAATGTATTTAAAGCACTTTGCAAACCATTTACCATCCATTGCCTTTGAAATGTTGATGTATACATGTCCATGGGAGCCCAGTAGAGGGGTGCCATTTCTATGACCTTCCAAACCTCCATTTTTGATCTTCTTTAGGTCAATGACGTTGTAGTATTTTACAATTCATGCACTTATTTGTCAGTGTATTTAGAGGAATGGACTTTGGAAGGGGAGATCTATGCTAACCCCCAATGTAGTGTTGGGAAAGACTTTTGTAAATCTCAGAACTAATGTAGTTTCCCAGTGCTTCCATTCAATGTACCTTTCTCCACTTTCTGGATGAATGAGTTACTTCTCATTTACTTCTTCATGGCTACAAATCCTGAGTGCTTCCTCTGTGCATTGGGCTAAACTGCAAATTAGGGGAAAGACTTAAGGTGTATTGTCTAGGAGTTTAAAACCTCACCTTATCACACTTCTTGAAAAGGTGCTTGCTGATCAAGATGGGCTGAAGTCACAAGGTAGTTTCACAGGATTCTTAGTTTCATTGGGTAAAGAGAGAAAGATCTGGAAAATACCATCTTAGTTTTACATTAAAGGAAAAGAGGAGTCTCAGAGTGATATAGTATCAGAGCTAGAAGAAGCCCTTAGAGATCATCTGTTCCAGTTCACTTATTTTATGGGTGAGGAAAAATGATTTGCCCGTGGTCAAATAGCCAGGAAATGCCAAAGATGGGAGTGAACTCAAGATTTTTGTCTTCTACTTTATTATACCCTTTCCCTCCTTGTAGTGCAGGAAAGATATCAACTGACTGATTTTCAAATGAACTTAACAATAGTCATTTTCCTCTGTCTTTTTCCTTCCTTTCATAAAAGGTTGCAATGGAGTGAGTCATTATAGAAGCCAGGAGTAGGAAAGAGCTAAATGAATCTTATTGATTGACTGAAACTAGTATAGGACATCACTGTTTTTTAGTCCAGGTTTTTTTTTTCTTTTCTCTTTCTACTCATTCCCTACCATGTGATCTACATTTAGTGTTTGGTTTTATTGAATCCTTACCAGATGAAGAAAAGAAATGATTTACCCAAGTTCATATAGCATCCAGAGAAATAACCAATAAATAGAAGTATGTATAGAATAATTATATATATACACATATGTATACATATATGTGTGTGTGTATATATATGTGTATGTGTATATGTGTGTGTGTATATATATGTGTATGTATATATAGTGTGTATATATATGTGTATGTGTATATATATATGTATGTGTGTGTATATATATATGTATATATATGTTTTGTGTCTAATGTTTAGGACAGGGAGGAGAAGGAAGAAAAGAAAGGGATAAAAAAGAAATGTACATTATAACTTTATTATGTATTTAAAAGAAATAGCAAGTTGTGCATAGTGGATTTACAGTTTCATGTGCAATCATCTTTTTTGTATTATGTTATGGAGATGTTTGTTTTATTCCACAAATTCAAAATAAAATAAATTTTTAAAAAAATTTTAAATGAATAAATAAATTTGTTAAAAAATAAGAAAAAGAAAAGAAGTGATTTACCCAAGTTCATGTAGCTAGTAAGTGTTAGGACCAAGATTTGATCCCATATACTGTCTGTCCAAGTCTAGGACAGCTCTTTCTATTACGCCAGGGTTCCTTTATTAGCACTTGTTACAGCAGGGCTGGGGAAGTTGCAGCCTTGAGGCCACATGTGGCCCTCTAGGTCCTCGAGTGCAGCCCTTTGACTGAATCCAAACCTCACAGAACAAATCTCCTTAATAAAAGGATGTGTTCTGTAAAACTTGGACTCAGTCAAAAGGCCACACTCAAGGATCTGGAAGGCCACATTTGGCCTCAAGGCTACAGGTTCCCCACTCTTGGAACAACCAATTCCTTCTCTAATAGATAATTTTAAACAGTGACTTGTTATAGATTTCTAGTCAGGCTGCGGAAACGGTATCAAGGTCTAAAATGGGTTCTTAATCTGGGGTTTGTGAACTTGCTTTTAAAAAAATATTGTAATGCTTGTATACCAACAGCTATTCATTTTGAGTTTAGTTTCCTTTGCCTGCGTTCCTGTATGACTGATCTCAGAACTGGTTTCCCTTTGGTGTGTTAGAAGGCAGGGAGAGGTCTAGGGATAGAGATGGTGACTGGCTAATATCCACAGCTATAAACATGGATTATTTTTAGCCTGAGGACTGTGAACTTTTTAAAAATTATTTTGATAACTGTGTTTCAATATAATTAGTTTCCTTTGTAATCTGATATATTTTTATGCATTTAAAAACATTATTGTGAGAAGGGGGCGTTGGCACAAAAAAAGGTTAAGAACTTGTTATCTGTGACAGGCCCCCCAATTATTTGAAAATCAGAATGAAACTTTGGCACTTTTTTCTCCCTAAACCTTTAAAAGAGCAGTTCTGTTGTCTTCTTTTGTTCTCTGGATGAATGTGGGGCAGAAAACCCACTTTCTGGCAACCATACAGGAACCACAATGATGATTAAGTGACCATGCAGCAGAAATCATTCACTGTGCCAGGAAAACAATGTAGCTCCTACACCTGGGCTGACTGTAGCAGGACGGAAATGAGGGCAGGTGTTATTTAGGGGCTTCCTCCCATCCCTTTCCCATTTTTCCTTTTCTCTGTAACTAGCAACTAAGTGGCAACAGTTCCTTAGCTCATTGATATTGGCTGTGACTATTCTCTGGCTTTTTTTCTATAAATTATGAAGAAATATGGCCAACTAACTGTCTTCAGTCCAAAGAAAATTGGTGGATTTCAGCTAATTTACGCTAGCCCAGGAGTTTCATCTTCACCTGTTTTTCTTAATCCCTTTTTTTAGAATGTAAAAGTGATTGTGAATGTGTAAAAGAGTTAAGCAAGAGCAGAGAATATTTATGGCTGTGTTTATGCAGCTGGTGACAGTAGCTTGCCTCTCTGTCACACCTCACTGACCTTTTAAAATGATTATTGCAATTGCTGATGTTTAGCTCGATTTTTGGCCTTTGTGATAGATTGAACTAGGAAAAAAAATTTTAAGTATTAAAAAAAACCACCCCTGTATTTTTTAGTCAGTTAGTATAGACTCCTGTTTTGTAAGGAGAAAAATGCCCCAGGGATTACAAGTGCTACCAAGAGGATTGTGTTCTCAGCCTCCTGCAGCTGCGTGTGTATTTTCTCTCTTGTCCTGCAGGTTGGGGTGGTAACATTGGCCATAGTTGCCAGGCTTCCCTGTGTTGGGAAGTGTCTGGTTCAGCTCTTCTAGACCCATCATGACCCACTACCGATATGTGGCTCTGAGTGACAGGGAGTCGCTGGGGAGCTGGACGAGGCTGTGCATCGACATGGATGCGCTCTCAGTAGACAGTGCATTTGTCTCCCTGGCAGAGGATGAGGGACCCCTGGACTTGCTTCTGGAAACTGCTACATCTTCAGGGGTGGGTGCACTTGAAATGTTTTTTTAAAAAAGAAATATCTTGGTCATTTAATAGAGCTTCTTGAATATAAAATGCTAGAATAGCTAGTAAAAGCTTGAAGTTATTACCAGTTGCACCATTCCCTCCCCCTTAAAACATAACAGCAATCTGATTGAATGGCAGATTAATTTGAAATGGGGTACCAGTTGGCCAAAATGTTCCCCTGATCCTGGACTTCAATGTTTGGGTGGTAAAAGGATTAGAAATTAATCTTGAGCCTGCATGTTAAGGCTAGACATCTGCCACCTACATTTGAGCTACTGAAGGAAATGCATTCTATAAACTGACCTGTGGACTCAATGAATGATCTGTGCAGCCCTAGTTTGGCTGTTCAGGTGTTAATAGTGAAGGGGAAAGAGAAGGGGAAGGAAAGCATTCGTCCTTATAGCTTCCATGCTACAGGTTCTGACCTCCTGCATGAAGGTAGTTTGAACCCTGGTATGTATATGTTTCAGTATCTAGAAGAGTTATTTATACAGGAACAGTAATCACCTCCCTGGGGGGACAAGACACTAGTAATAAGCTCTTTGTAGATTAAGCATCTGTGTCGTTATGGCAACTAAAGGCCAGAGCCTTCTGCTGAATGTACCAAAAAAATGTATGACTTTGCTATGCTGGTCAGTTATTATTTTTTCTGTTAGATTCTTTATAAGGCTGCATTTGCAAAGCTCAATTGAAATTGGAAATAGACTACAGGAAGCAGGACTCAGAGTGATGCATTACTAATCCGCTGTCACTTTACGGGGGATAGTGCCCTTTAAATGTGTTCTTTCCATTGGGGAATTCCTCTTTCTACTTGGGCCTACCCAACATTGCTGTTGGTTAGTAAATACCTCTGGAAACTCATGTGCAGCTTACTGTGACCTTGAATTTCTACAATTAGTATAAAAAATAGGTCTAGTGTGTTTCATTGGCAGCAAAGAGTCATGGCACCCTTTTGGATTTCAGAGTGGAAAGGAGCTATTTGAGTTTTCACAGTCAAGGGTTTTTGAAGGTTGTCTCAAAAATCTGACAACTGCAGTCATTAGCCCCAAAATTTGGAACTATATTGTTTACATCCAGCACTGTGGACCTCAGGATCTGTAGAACTGTACCATAGCAAAGTAAAGAAATTTTAGGGTGCTCAAGGTTTGTGCAGCTGTTACAACTGACCTTTCTTGCCCTATTTAGTGTTACTACATTCTTTGATGTATTACAGTTTCTACTCCAATTTCCTCTTGCTGCATTCGTCTAACTCCACGAATATTTGCTTAGAGAGTTCTGGGTATTCAGTGGGTATGAAATTAGCACCTTTATGCATACATAATATGTATGGGTAACATGAGCCAATAATTCTTGCCATGGTGGGTAGGGCTTTTAACCTTTGTGTCCTGGGTTACTCACTAAGACTTTAAGTGGTAGAACCATTGACAGTCTGTACAGGCAAAAGGAATTTCCCCCCAGGGAGCTCCTGCATCCATATCTCTAACCCTCCCCTCCTAATGGAAATTTTTTGGCTTTCACACCTCTCGTGCAAGTCAAAATTTTATGAAATATAAATATTGCTTTAACTTACCTTACTAGTGAAAGTGAGGAAAGGGCTGGTCTTTTGTTTTATTTCTGCTTATGTTATCTTTTTGCATTTTGCCCCTCAACTCTATCTCCCCTTCCCCATTAACTCCAGACCCAGGGCATTAATTATTTCTGATAGTTCTGCACTGATTCAACTCATGAAGGGAATAAGCTTTCCTTTATATAATAAATTTCTCTAAAATGTGGGAAAGGGCCTTCTTGACTGTTATTGTTTGGTCGCTCTCAGAAGAAAGAAAGAAGAGATATCTAAAGGACCTCCTCTAATGAGATTTTAAGAGAAGATAGTTTAAAATGATCTGTTCCAGAACTACTCATCCTTTTAGGGGCCTCTGGACAGTAATGGGTTATTGGTGGGACCAGAGAAATGTTGGGAAGATAGGAAGATAGAAGCCAACTGGAAAGAGCTGAGAACCATGTTATTATAATTCCAACAACTTCCCCATGACTGAGAACTGACCAATGGGAGTAGAAAAAGAGGAATGATACCTTGTCATAACTGCTATAAAAGTTGGCTTTGATAAGATTCTTCTTAGACATTTAGATGCTATCTATTCTAATCACATTCTATTAATGACTAGTAGATTGTACCCCATTTCTCACTTCATTGGCCACACTGTTTTTGTTTGACTGATGAATGATGAATAGGGGCTGGAGGATTTGGAGACAGAAAGTAAAAATAAATTTTCATTCTGTTATTTCCAACAAATACCATTTTGATATCTTAACTGTTGGGTTTTTAACTCATTTTTGATAGGAATAAAATAATTAAGAACATCTATTAGTTTATTGCATGAAAAAAATAATAATAGCTCTTTATATTTCACGAAGTGCTTTTCTCATTTGACTCATACAACTGCTATTAAGGTGAATGATTCAGGTATTATCTTAATTTTACATATGAAGAAATTGAGGCTTAGAGAATTCAAGTAAATTGCTCATTGTCACTTAGCTAGTGAATCTCAAAGGCATTTGAACCCAGGTTTTCTCTATCCCCAAGCTAGTCGCAGTGCTCTGCAACACCATGGTGACTTCCAACAGAGTGTCAAAGACACATAATCTCTGGAAATTCAATGGAATTTAATTGAGGCATATCCACTTCTTCGTTTTATACATGAGGACACAAGCCCAGGTAACTGAAGTAAATTGTTCAAGGTCACAAAGATAGAAATAGCTGAGCGAGGATTTAAACTCAACTTAGTCTGGCTCCAAATCCATTTCTTGTTACGCTATACTATGATGCTTCAGCCACTTAAATATGCCATAGAAAATCATAACGATACATTTTAAGTTTGGTTTAATGGCTGTGTGTTCATCCCTATATGCCCGATCCCACATCTATATTTATATATTTATATATATCTCCTTCAGTGTGCAGTAGAGGTTAGGGAGAAATGAACGGGTAGAGATGAGCGACTAGCTACTCTTCATAGCTATAAAAATGAGCTCTTACCCTGGGGTCTGTTACCTTAAAAAGAAAAAACATTTTGATAAGTAAAGTAAGATATAATTGGTTTTCCTCGTGATCTTATGTATTTTATGTGAAAAAAAAAAACATTATTCTGAGAAGGGTCCATAGGTGTCACCAGGCTGCCAAAGGGGGTTCTTGGCACAGGAAAAGTTAAGATTGCCTGCTATAAAATAACAGTGTTTTGGAACGCTGCTTTGTGCAAAAGAAAAGTATTCAAAGTACAACGTTCTTTTTCCTTCCGATACTGTTCCTCTGACTTTGTGCCTGCATGGATTCCCCTTGTCCCTTTACCTGCTGCTGCCCCTGCAAATAGATCATGCTCTCTTTCCTAGCTCCTGGGTCTGGTATCCTGCTAACTTTGCTGGCTGTCATTGAGCCAGCGTGCCATAGTAGAAAGACTGATTGAATTGGGAGTTAGAGAGTTTATGTTCAGACAGTCAGTTCTGTGCCTTGTTACCTTGGTAATCTTGGGCAAGGCAGTTAAACTCTCTGGGCTTCAGATTTCCTCATCTACAGAATGAGAGGACTGGGCTCCTTGGTTTTTAAGGTCCTTTCCAGCTCTAAAGCTCGGTTCCTATCACTGCTGCTGCTTGCTTTGTTGATTTCTAGAATGTGATCTGGTCTTAACCTGCCCTGTCTCCACTAGACTTTTACACTTTGGGCTAAGAACTGCCTTTAATATTAGATGTAGCCTAAGTAACAAACTGGCTTCCTTTGTACCCCAAACACCTGGCCTTGGTATTGAGAAGATAAAGCAATCTAACAGATCTAAATAGATCCCTTTAGAAGTCAGTGCTTCTCTCTCTGTCTCTCTGTCTCTCTTTCTCTGTCTCTGTCTCTCTGTATCTCTCTTTCCCTGTCTGTCTCTCCCTCTGTCTCTCTCTCTGTCTCTGTCTCTCTCTCTGTCTCTGTCTCTCTGTCTCTCCCTTTCCATCTCTCTTCCTCTCTCATTTTTTCTTTCTCATGGTTTTTCCTCTTTAGTTCTAATTCTTTTTTACAAGATGACTAATGTGGCAATATGTTTAATATATATGTACATGTATAGACTATATCAGATTACACGCCATCTTGGGGTGGGGGTGCAGAGGGAGGGGGAGAAAATTTAGAACTGAAAATCTTATAGAAGTGACTGTTAAAAACTAAAAACAAATAAATTAAATTTTAAAAATTGGGAGAGTGTCATATGGAATGCTCCATGTTTGCCTGGAAGTCTGGGTCACACTAAAAATCCTGCATTTTTTTGAGAGTTTAAATAGCATGCTCACACTAAGAAAAATGTAGTGTGTGGAGAGTTTCTCCTAATAACTGAAGAACAATCTTTATATTAGACAGAGCCTGAGTAACAAACTGGCTTCCTTTGTACCCCAAACACCTGGCCTTGGTGTTGAGAAGATAAATCAGTCAAACACAATCAAACAGATCCCTTTATAAGGCAGCACTTCTCTCTCTCTCTCTCTCTCTCCCTCTCCCTCCCTCCCTCCCTCTCCCTCTTCCTCTCCCTCTCCCTCTCCCTCTCCCTCTCCCTCTCCCTCTCCCCCTCCCTCTCCCTCTCCCCCTCTCTCCCTCCCTCCCTCTCTCCCTCTCTCCTTCCCTTCCTTTCTCCTCTCCCTTACTTCTTTACTTCCTTCCTCTCTCCCCTCCTTCCCTCCCTCTCTTCCTTCCTTCCTTTTCTATCCTTTTTTCTTTTCTATTTTTCTTCTTTTCCTTGCTTTAACTTTCTCCCTTTCTGCCTCCTTTCTTTGCCTCCACACCTCTCCCCGCCCCCATTGTTCTCTCTCTTGTTTGTCTGCCTGTAGTCCTGTAAATATTTAGGACTATGCCTGTTTTAACATTCAAATTCAAGTAATTCATTTAAAGGACTCATGCGCCTGGTACATGTGGTTGGGTTTACATTTTGATTGTTTCTTCATCTGCTTAACTTTTGTTTGCATTATAGTTTGATGTGATTTGTCAGTTGGGTTACTTAAATGTGTGGTGCTGCAGCAGAGAATGTCAAGCAGAAGAGGAAATGTTAAAAAACAGTAACAACAATGGTTTAGACAAGTTAAATCTGAATGACTCACCAGCAGAAAGCACTAAGTTTGTCATAAGTTGTATAAATATCTACTAGTGCTGGTTTTTTTTTAAAAATTAAATTGTTGATAGTTCTGTTTCTTAGGAAGGGGAAAACAAACACCCCCCCCCCCTTTTTTAATCAAGATCGGGAAAATCTGAGAAAGTGCCTCAGAAGTCGTATCTTAATATTTATGTAAATTTGTTCATGTTCCCATCTAGATCTGGGCTCCCACAATAGCTCTGTTGTGCAGCAATCATGTTTTACATGGAAATGAGTGATTATTAAAAAGCTCTACTATGAAAAGATTCTCTTAGTTCTCATTCTATGGCTATACCATCATATTCTTCATCATTAGGGACTAAATCCATGAATGCATGTGGCAACTAGGTGGCACAGATCTTGGAGTCAGGAATACTTGAGTTTGAATCCAGCCTCTGACCCTTACTAGTTGTGAGACCTTGGGCAAGTCATTTAACCACTCTTTGTCTCAATTTCCTCATCTCTAAAAATGGGGATATAACAGCACCCACCTCTCAGAATTGTTATGAGGATTAAATGAGTTAACATATTAAAACACTTTGTAAAGTGCTATGCATGTAAATGCTAGCTATTATTATTATTAGGAAATTCCTTCTACTAATGGTGGTGATACCTCTGAAATTGAGAGTCTTGGAAAGCTCCCTAGAAGACTGAGAGGTTAGGTGACTTGTTGGAGGTGACACAGCCTGTATAAGTCAGAGGCAGGGCTGGAACCTAGCTATTCTTGACTTTTAGACCAGCTCTCTATCTCCTACACCAGGCTGCCTCTCCATCAATGACTGCTTTTTTTAATGCTCCATAACCTTGAAGGCTTCTGGACTGTAGTTACATGTGCCCAAAGCAAAGTCTCCTTTAAAGATGGACAATCAGTAGTAAACGCAGCTATAATAATTCAGGTAGGAATTACCTGAGACTGGATGTAGGAGAGAGATGTGATGTCACATGGGCTCTGAAACAAGGAGCAACTCAGCCAGACGCCACATCATGCGACCTGTGAAAACTGCTCCTTTTCACTCCCTCTCACAGCATGGAGGAATAAAACCCAGGACCAAATACCCCAGGTACCATAGCTGCAACCACCTCCCAGCTATTACCTGGCTCTTACCATGCGGTTCGCTTATTCTCACCACAAAGCACTTTTCTCACTTTCAGAAATTCTCACCATCAAGCATATGTCAGTTTTATCAAAGAGATACACCGCCAGTCCTCTCATTAACTACTCTCCCTCAAGTATGAGCAGTAGTCAGAACCACTGCACTTAGTTAGCAGTGCAACCGAACAAATATTTGCTTCAGCTGTTTCCCACAGTTCCTGGAACTTCAGGAGCGTCCTTGGAGAGTCAGCCATATGCATCCCAAGTGCCAGCTTCAGTCTTGTCTACTCCCATGCCCAATAGAGCATTGTTCTCCCTACCACACTGACAGCCGTGGGTAAAAGAGCTTGATAGCTCCCTGGAGCATGTCTTATAAGAGGGAATGATAACTGATTTCTTTACCAGGATGAGTTACAAGAGGAGATTGTGGAATTTCCTCTTGAAGTTAAAAATAGGATAGATACTTATCTGCCTCAGATGATTTGCACAGACTTTAGTCCTACCTCCAGACAAGGGCATGACACATCCTCTTAAAAAAAAGTTTATTGATACATTTTTGTTTTTACGTCATACTAGTTTCTGAATATATACATCTCCCCTCCCCTACCTGGTAATTCTTCTCATTCAACAATTTTTAAAAAAAAATCAATAAAACCAGCCTACATATTAATTCCATCTGGACATATATGCAACATTCCACACCTATAATCCCCCATCTCTCCAAAGAAATGAAGAAGATGCATTTTCTAAGCCTCATTATAACTATAAACCATTCAGTTTCATTTATTCTTTTTTCATCATTGTCATTATGCTTATTGTTTTCCTGGTCCTTATATGATTCTAAAGCAATTCATATGCCTTCCTCAATTTTTCTGAATTCCTCATTCATTATTTCTTATAGCTCAATAATATCCCATTTTCACACATGCATGCATCACAGTTGCTTTAGTCATCTCCAAATCAATGGACGTGTGTACTTTGTCTACAATTCTTTGCTACCACAAAAATTACGCTATGAATATTTCAGTCTATAAGGAACCATGTTTCTAACTTCCTTGAGTATACACATAGCAAGGAGATCTATGGGTCAAAGGATAAATGCATTTTCATCTCATCATCATCAGAATTCCAAATAGTTTTCCAGAATAATTGGAGCAATTCACATCTCTACCAACAGTGTGCTGGCATGTCTGTCTTTGTACATTTTTCTGTATTACTCTTGTTCTGTTTCTCAGGTTGCCTTAGATTGGGGCACTTGTTCGTCCTCTCTCTCTTTTCTTAGCATTGAATTTAGATTTTCCTGTGGAATATTGCTGACTTTTTAAAAAAAAAATCTATGTTGTCAGATGAGGAAACCGAGGCAAACAGGGTTAAGTGTCTTGCCCAGGGTCACACAGCTAGTAAGTGTCTGAGGCCAGATTTGAACTCAGGAAGATGAGCCTTCCTGACTCCAGGCCTGGTACTCTACTGAGCCACCTAGCTGCCCCTATACTAGCTAATAGATATCTGTAAAATGAGCTAGAGAAGGAAAAGGCAAATCACTCCAGTATTTTTGCCAAGAAACCCCAAATGGAGTAACAGAGAGTTGGATGTGACTGAACAACAACATTATCCAGTATTGTTGTCAGTTGGCACATATTTCCCAGTGTATTTGACAATGAGCTTGATGTTATACCGAAATCCAGCAAAAAGATGGCCCTTTTCCACTGAGAGCTTTCAATTCAGTAGGCATCTCTGAAGCACCTAGCATGTGGAAGCGTTCTTCTAGGGGCAGGGCTTCAGACACAGCTTTCCAGGACAAGCTTCCAGGACTCATTACATAGGGAGGCATGCTTTGGGAGAATGTACTGGATGGGGTGAGATCTGGAAGCCCAGAGAAGTTAGGGAGTAGAGAAAGGAAAGAGCATCGGAGGGGGTTGTCCTCTCTTGCCCAGGGTAGCAGCGTCATGAGAAGGTAATGGAGAAGCACTTGAGAGGGATTTGCAACAGAGGAGCAAACTGATAATGTCCAGTGTGCCTCTGTGGCAGGACTGGAGGTAGCAGCAGCAGGACTAGGAGGAAAGCTACACGCATTAGCGAATGTTCTTCGGCAATGAAATGTAGGTTTTCTGCTTTCTGCACCTGGCTCTGTCCTCATCCCTTCAGATGGAGCCTTCAATCCAATTTTCTGTTTCTAAGTTGAGTTGCTCCCCTAAAGTGACAAATGTTCTGTTGTATATGTGATTCTGTTAGCTAAAGAGTTTTTACTCACTATCGTGAAAATTTATCTTTAACCATGAGCGGAGCATGCAGAGTAGGAGAGGGCAACTATATATTGATTTCATAATTTATAAAATATATAAGGAAAGACTCCATGTCCTGGCTTTTTGGCCAAAGTAACCACCTCAGGGCATCAGGATCTAATTTTTATTATAATTTTGTGATGTTGAAACTCCCTAAGAGAAGAGATAGGATTCCATATGGTTCTGGGCCATTTATTTCCCCAGTGAATAAAGTGACATCAGCTTCCACTATCATCATAATCCTCAGTGGAGCTTACTAGAAAAACCTTTGCTTAAAAAAACAGTTATGTCTCTTCTTCTGTCTTTGACTTAAGAGTAAATCAAATTCAAGGCATCACTTATCCAATATTGTGATGTCATTGGTCTTCTTCAAAAATGAAGGATGAACAACAAGAAAAGGGGGAGGAGGTGCTGGTTGGAAGTGGGATAGAAGAAGGACTAGAGGAGAAAATCCCCCCTCTAAGTTGGCCCAGTAGTCAGAGAGACAGATCTTTAAGTATATCAAATACACTCTTTTCTCCAGAAGGGAAGAGTGAGGAGCCATTCACCCTTGTGCTCTACAATGACATCTAATGGTTACACAAAGAAAAAAAGTAAAATAATACTGCCCCCAATGACTTAAATATGATATAAGCAAAGTAGGCATGGAATCATTAAAAGTGATGTTAAGAGTGAGATTTTGCAAATGATTGAGGGGGACAGAGGGCAAATCAGGAAGGAGGTGGCAACTGAGACATGCTTTTGAAGGAAGCTGGGGATTCTGTGAGGCAGGGATAAGGGCACAGTACCTTCCAGACATGGAACACACAATTTGTGTATACACTGAACAGCTCGCAGGTGATTTTGACTATATCTGAGAATGAATGAAGGAAGTAATATGAATTAAGACTGAAAAGCTTGGTGGATGCCACATCACGAAGAGCTATAAGTACCAAGCTGAAGATTTTGTATTTTATCATAGAGGCAATAGAGAACCATTAAAGATTTTGAGTAAGAGTGTAACAAGGTCAGAGTTGTTTCAGGAATATCAATTTGCTAGATTTGTGGAGGTTGGATTGGAGAAAAGAGAGACTAGATACAGGGGGACAAATGGAAATGGTCCAGGTAAGAGATTATAAAAGCCTGACTAGGGTAAAGGCTGTTTGGGTGTAAGGAATAGATAATAAGTAGACTTAACAAAATGTGTCAATTGATTTAATATGGGAGCTGAGAGAGAAAGAAAAGTTTAAGGTGACTCTCTTGGTTAATGCGGAGAGTACGGGTACCATTCATTGAAATGGAGAGGTTTGGAGGAGGGGATAAATGTAGAGGGAATTATGAGTTCTGTATCAGACATGTTGAGTTTGATATTCAGGTTATTAAGTGGAGGTGACTATTAGGTAATTAGAAATACAGGACTGCAATTCAGGAGAGAATGGGGCTGGAATATAAATTTTGGCATTAGCTCCATAACAATTATAATCGAACCCACATATAATGAGATCACCAAAGGAGAAAATGTAGAGATGAGAAAAATGCCCAAGACAGATCTGTTGGGGAGACCCACACCATTGTTAGAAACAACAAAGATTAATTTATAATATAATTTATAAAATATCGAAGTACAACTCTGGTTGTGGAATACTTCAGGATTTCTAATAACTGAAAAATATATATGCATGCAAAAAATAAAATATACTTAAATACAAATAATACCAACGAATTATAGATATATTAATTAAAAAGCTATTACTTAAAAATTGTTACAGCATTTTATGAAATTTTTGTTGAGGTACTCAACAGAATTATAAATCAATTGTCTGTTATCCAAAATCACAACCAGGGTGCAAAGCAATCCAATTAAAAGGGTAGTGGGGAAAGAGGTTTACAATCATATTCAGAGATAACACTGCTTATAATTTGTAGCTATCCATTTAAAGGGGAAAATCTCAATTTAATTTGAAATGTAATGAACATCATTAATGAAAAGATGGGTATCTTTTCTAGCTATGTAATCACTAAGTGTTGTCTTTCTTAGCTTTAGAAATCATAGCCATTTGGATTTAAACTGACATATGTATAATATGTCTGTATTGTAAGGAAAATATTTGTCTACCTGATTCACTTGCCTGGAAGTTGAACCTGCATAGAAATGTTGAGTTGGGTCTGTGGCAGTCAAGAAGGCAGAAATGATATGGATATCCTACTCAATAAGGCCATAGGTATCTACTGGGCCTTAAATCTTCCCTGAAGGGACGCAATAGCAGCTAAAGCACTTACTGAAAAGAGACTCATGAATGCTTCTCATGATCACCTTTTTACTTTGCTTGCTTCAATTTAATATAGGGACAACCTACAACTTAAGAGCTTTAAATGCTTTATTATTCCATCAATGAAGCTTCATGATCACTGTCATATTGGAAAGGGACACTCTATTGCTATTCTCTTTGTTTCAGTAAAGCATGGAGAAGATAAATAGCTTGTCCATAATCAGTGCTGATTTTTGTGAGAGGAAGTAGTAGGAAAAGAACTGGATTTATAGTCCAAAGTACTTGCGTTCGAATTCTAGATCCACTACTCTGACCTTGGGCAAGCCAGGTCTAGACATGAGTTTCTTTAACTTTAAAATTTAAAAAAAAAGTTGAATTAAATTCTCTTCCAGCTCTGGATTCTGTGACCTTAGCAGAATGTGGGACAAAGTCATCAGGTCACTCTGGTTCTTGGTCTGTTTTTTTTTTCCTAGTCATAATTTTGTGCCATTAAAGGCCGTCAAACAGTGGAACAAAAGAAATTCACCATCAGTGAAGACATTTAAGTACAGCTAGGTCCAGATTATGTGAATAAGGAATTCCTCTGAAGTGGTCGCATTATTTGAATTAGTGCTTTATATTTCCACTGAACTGGAACCAATGACCATATTTTACATAATTATAACTTAGAATGGTGTGAATTGGAATACGTAAGACCACTTCATTAGTCACACTAATCAGAACCTTACTGTAGAAAATGGATGGCTATCTGTTGATTGGGAGGGAGGTTTAACAAGATGATCTCCTATGCTCCTTTCCAATTCAAGATACTAGGATTTTAGTGTTGAAACCAACCAAACTAAAATGGCATAGGGATAGGAGGGAAAGGGAGGAAGATTTGTAGATTATAATAGCAGAGATTATAATTTATAGCTCATCCATTCACTCAGAAGGAACAAACCTCAGTATATTCCCAAACCCAGTCATACATGGATTTCCCACACATTAGATAGATGAGTAAGGTTTTCTGGATTGCTGTTTTGAGAGACTACATCCTTAAGCCATAAAAACTTGAAAGCATGACAACTCCCTAAAAGTCAGTCTTTTTTTATGGAGAAAGCCAACATCTGATGTTTCTGTTTGCTCTGGGTTTTTGAGTTTTGTGTCATTCTTTTTGGTTTTCTTAATAAGATATCTGATAAATCTCACAGCTTCACACACCCTCCCCCCACTCCCATAGCCCTATTTTTTCTCCCATTTTACCTTACATCCTTTATCACAGCCCAGTACCTCCTCTCTCCTCCCCATAACCCTAAATTCCACCACCACCCCTTTTATCCTATATCTGGGCATATGGCAGTCTCATTCTGTGGCTCTTTTTAGTCACAACTGGTCCCCTCATGACAGAGCTTTGCCACTGCACCAAGGCAGCACTATTTTTGGATTTTAAAAGCATCATGCCCACAGCAAGAAAAGGTGGACTCTGAAAACAAGGCAGAAACGTTGACACATTCTATGAGTGTTTCTTTTTGTCTCCTGCTGAACTCTGTCTCTAGCCATTTCTCCAGCTACCATTACTTCCTCAGTGGTCCTATTATTCTTTGTTTCTATTGCAGCTACCACACAGTCCTCTTCCTGAGTAACTTTCTCCTCTCTCCCTTGAACATTGGAGAAAACAGGCAACTTCCCAAGATCAATATTCAATGTGCACACAGTCACTGCTTTTAAAGTCGAAGGCATATATGTTGGATCTTTTTTGTTTGTTTGTTTGTCTTGTCTTTCCTTTTATACAGAGAAAGTGTTTTTCTTTATTTTGGTAGTCACGTCAACCTATCACATCTACTGTTCCTGTCTGACACTCATAATTGTATGCTCATATGAGGAGAGGTATGATTTAGAGATCGAAGGGACCTCAGCAATCATTGAGTCAAATCTCATTTTACAGATCAGCAAACTAAAGCCCTTTGACACAGGCTGGTTGGGACGAAGAAGGAATTTGTACGCAATTGCCCCCCCCCCCCCAAAAGTGAAGAAACAAGTAACAGAAAAACCATAATATGATGTGGGCTTGGATTCAGGAGAACCTGACTCTGATACTCATTAGCTACGTGACTCTGGGAGATAGTTAAGTCTCAGTGTTTCCACCTGTAAGATGGGGAAATAATATTTATACTATAAATACTACAATACTATACTATGCTGTACTGTACTATAAAATATTTATACAATATTTGTACAGGGGCACTGTGATAAAAGTGCCCTGTAAAATTTAATGTGAGGTATTATAAAGGTATAAAAGGAAATATAGGTTAAGTTGAAGTTTATTTAAATGAGGGGGTAGGGGGAAGGGAGATGTCACATTTTGCAGGAAGATGAGTCAGGAAGATTCCAAGTCCATCACACTAGCTACTGTACCACCTAGCTGCTGGTAAAGTACTGTGGTACTGGGGCACCATAAGGCACCCAGGATACAAAAACAAAATGGTCCTGTCCATGAGGATCTATTTATCCATTCGTATTTCCTATTGGATGAACTACATGGTAGGACAGAATTAGAAGCTGATATCTTGTTTTGATTGATTTGTTATGTATTAAATTCATCTTGCTGTTTTGGCCATGCTCTTTTAAATGTTTATAGTAGTTTAAAAGTATTCTATCTGAAAATTACATTAAGCTAATAAGGCTTCATTAGCTAAGATTAAAGTTCTTAAAATCTAATCTCTTCGATATTATTCTGATTACAGAGTTTCCAGTAAGACAGCATATACAAACGTTAATGCTATTACCGTTTAACTACAGGATTGATTTGTGTTTTTTCCTCCTCAGACTTTATTTGACCAATAAACAGATTTGTTTTATTTTTAAGTGCCTACTATACAATAGATTGTGATGGGCACTGGGCTACAAAAGTGAAACAATCCTTTCCCTAAAGTATCTTATAATCTCAGGCAGTCAGTCAACAAGTATTTATTAAACACCTACTATGTGCTAAGTCCTGGGGATACAAAGAAAACCTTGAGGCAGGACAGAGACAGACAGACTCCATTCTGCTTCTGTTAAGTCTCTAATTGTTAATGGAGTTTTTTTCTGCTATCAGCCTAGATTTTTTGATTTCCAACTTCCACCCACTGCTTCTGGTTCTGCCCCTTGGAGTGCAATAGACAAATCTTTGCCAGACAACCCTTTAAATACTTGAACACAGATATCATGCTGCATTTCCCCATATCCTCCCATCTTCTTTTCTCTGAGGTAAACTTATCTAGTTCCTTTAATCAGTCATAGTACGACAAGGACTCAAGGTCCTTCACCATTCTAGTTGCCTTCCTCTGGACACCCACTCCATCTTAGTAATGTCCTTCTGAAACTGTGACACCCAGAAAGGATCGGGGTTGGGAAGGAAAAGGGAATAAGCATTTATATAGAGCCTGACATATGCCAGCACTGTGTTAAGTGATTTGAACTAAACACAGTACTCCAGATGAAGTCTGGCAATGATAGATCTTAGTGTAACTACACCTCCTTATTCCTAGATACTAGTCTGCTCTTAATGAAGCACAGGATACATTAATTACCTTTATTGATTACCACATCACACTGCTATCTCATATTAAGCTTGTAGACCACTAATACCTCCATTTCTTTCTTTTTTTTTTAACATACATAACCATGACTCCCCTATCTTGTAGGTGTGAAGCTGATTTTTCATACCTAAGTGTAAGATTTTAAATTAGATTCGGCACAATTCTTGAGCCTGTAAAGATCTTTTTAGACCCTGAATCTGTCATCCAATGTATCTGCTATGCCTCCTAGCTTTGTGCTGTATCCAAGTCACTGATTAAAATGTTAAATAGCACAGCCAACACAGATGCCTGGGTTCCTCCATTACATACTTCATATCATATTGACAATGAACCATTACTACCTACCCTTTGATACCAGCCTTCCAACTAGTTCTGTTTTCATCTAATTTTATTGTCATTTAATCCATATCTCTTCATTTTCACCACAGTAATCATATTTTAACAAAAACTTTGTTAGAATCTCAGTAAACTCTTATCATTTCTATTTCCCTCATTGTTTAGTTTAGTAATCCTGACCAAAAAAAAAAAAAAAAAAAGGAAATGACATTAGTTGGGTACAAGCTATTCTGGATGGAGCCATGGTGGCTGGCTCTTTGCAATCACTCCTTGCCTTTCCAGATGTTCACGCTTTCTTTTTAAGGATTTGTTCTAGAATTTTCCTAGAAGTGAAGTCAAGCTTATTTGCCTGTAATTTGTAATCTCAGTTCACTTTCCACTTTTGAAAATCAGCCCAACATTTCCATTCTCCTTCTCATTGTGTCTTTCCCATTTTGTATGATCTTTCAAGTATCCCAGATACTGATTCTGAAATCACATTTGCCAGTTCTTTCAGGACCTGAGGATATTGTTCACCTGGGCCAGGTGACTTGAATTCAATCAGGGAAACTAGATAACTCTTTTACCATCTCCTTATGTATCTTGGCTATTGGCCCCCTCTTAGTCATTTTTGTTATGAAATTTCCAATGCAAAACTTGTTCTTGGCAGAGAAAACAGAAGCCACATAAGTTGAGCAGCTCTGCCTTCTCTATGTTAGCAGTTATGATTGTCTCATCCACCCTAAGCAAAAGTCCTGCCTATTTCTTCTTGAGCCTCTCTTTTTCTTCTAAGATAGGTAAAAGAAAAAGCCCTACATGTTACTTGTCCTTTGCTTCCCTAGTTAGCCCCAGCTCATTCTGAGCTTTAGTATTCTTTTCATCATTTTTACAGAATTCTGTCACGCTTATATCCATCTTCTATAGCCAGGCCTTGAATCTTTCTCTTGAGTGTTTCTTCTTAGAATCCAAGTGAGTACTAGAAACCCTGAATTTCTAGCACATCCACATCAATCTCTTCAGACAAATCACATTTTTTCCCTCCTCATTAGAATGGATTCCCTTATGCCTTCAGAATTTCATTCTTCAGTGTCTTCCATACCCAATGTGCTGACTTCCCCTGCAGCATTTCAGCCCACAGGAAACTATTTACCTTTCCTTTGAACCCTTTTTCACATCAACTTTGCTAAAATTCATGGAGCATGACAGTTGAGGCTTATATTTTCTCTCCTGTATCGTAAATACTAGGAGGGAGTGGTCACATCCCCTTGGGATTTCCATCATTTTGGCCCTATTTACCAGTTCCACACTGTTAGAATCAGATAAAAAATGAGTTATCTTCTTATTGGTTTCTTCACCTTTGAAGAATGAAATTATCACTAAAGTCAAGAAGTTATTAGCTGTTCAGAGAGAAATACAGGTAAAGGCAGACAGAGACAAAGTATGTGTGTATGTATGAGCGAGAGCGAGAGCAAAGGAAAGAAAGAAAGTTGATCTGGTCAGACAGGAAGACAGGAGTGGAGTCATAATAAGATGTTAAATAAGCTTACTTTATTCTAGTCTAGTCTTCTCCAAGGGAATTTGCTGATAATGGGATCACCAACTCCTACAGTATTCCTTAACAACCCTTCTCTTGGGGGCCAGTGTGAAGGGGGGGCAATAACCCCTCTGTCTTGATGGGGTCAATCAAGACAGGCATAACTGGTGCATTCCCCTAAATCCCCTGAAGCCTCGATGGGGGCTGATTGAGGCAAACACACAGATTCCTCCTCCCAAGCCTTGATGGGGGCCAATCAAGGCACGCACAGCATTCCAGCTTATGCACTTACCCGTAAAGAGGTTCCCACTCACTGACAGTGCCCACTTGCTTTATAGGGCAACAGACAAAAAAGGCATATTGCCAGCAATATCTTCACAATTTTACATTACTTCATCTGTATATCTATTGAGACTGTGCAGTAGAAACTGTTTTTGTTTTTTTGTTTTGTTTTTTTTGGCTAGGCGATGGGGTTAAGTGACTTGCCCAGGGTCACACAGCTAGTAAGTGTTATGTGTCCGAGGCCGGATTTGAACTCAGGTCCTCCTGAATCCAGGACCGGTGCTCTATCCACTGCGCCATCTAGCTGCCCCCAGTAGAAACTGTTTTAAACCGTGATCATGAGAACTCATATCTACCACCTGGAAAGTAGAGATTGTTATGGCTAGGGATCCTGGGAAAGAAGACTCTAAGAAAGAATAACACACTTACACTAAAATTCACCCTACTTACACTAAGTCATACCCATCCAAACTCATCCATGGTTTGGTTATAAGTTTCATGCCAGTAAGTCTCAGTGATACCCATGAGGTAAAATTTACTTCTATACATTAAGACCTCTAATTTTTTCTTGGTTGCTTATTTTCTTTTTTGTTTTGTTTTTGTTTTGTTATTTCTTATTTCTTTGTTGTTTGGGCATTTGTATATTGACGTTTAAGACCAAGGGTTTTACTACTGGCTACTTTCTTGGATTTTTGTCTCCTGAGAATTTCTGTGTGTCTCAGCTGCTATCTATCTTCCATTAGTTACTCTTTATGGTATTTGACTTGGAGGACTTATATGTTATTTTTTCCATCTCTCATTCTTTTTAGTTTAAAGCCCTTTTGATTATGTTTTCAAGACACCTAGCTAACATATTCTTACCAGTCTCTGTTAGATGTGTTTCATCTCTGGCCAGTAATCTGTCATTCCTTTATTTTTAAGCCGTGGTTTAGCTTTACCCTTTGATTGACCCACTTGGCTTTTCTTACTTGCCTTTTCTTGCCATCTGACTTCTCCTTTTCCTTCTTGAATTTGCCTTTTCAGATTCTACTCTCTCATTCTCTTTTAGCCTTTTGTATTCTCCTCATTATCCATGATCTTGTTCCTCTCTCAACCTAGAACAGAATATGGACCAGTATGTGATCCTGTACATTGTTTTCCCTCAAATATTCCTCAGTTTCTCCCAAGTTTTCCCAAATTTCTTCTCCCCAGATTCAACCTCTAACCTATTTCACTAGTTCAAACCCCTTCAATTGTTCTATACAATTTCCTTTTCTTTATTCACCACTAATCTTTCTTCTATTGCTTCTCACAGAGAAGCTAGGAGTAGGAAGATTTTATTGGTCTTGTCAACAACTGCTTTAATATAAAATAAAATTTCCTGAATTTTTCTATATGCTACCATTAATTTCTGAAATTTTAAAGGTGAATAATTCCAGGTGGTTTTTTTTTCAGTTCCTGTGGAATTCATAGAATCAAAGGCAATCTAGTCTAACATGTAGTTTATCATAAGCCCCCTCATACAACATACTCAACAAGTTATGATCCAGATTTTGCTCTAAGACCCCTAGTGATTAAGGACCTACTATCTCCAGAGGCAACTCAATAATTTTATGTAACTCTAATGTTGAGACTACCACCACCACCAAGTCCAAATTTACTTCTTTGAAACTTCCAACCTTATTCCTAGTCCTGCCTGTAGGGCCAAGAGCAAGCTTATTTTCTCTTCCATGCAATTTTAACTATTTTTGTATGGCTTGCCTGCATCAAAGAAGGCACCATGTGCTATTAGTGAAGCAGAATTGTAATAGCTCAAAAGAAATGTGAGATAAATTTAGAGACATCTCCACTCCAAATATCCATAAGGACGATTTGTGCCTGAGCTGTGGTAGAGTGTTTCAAGCTCATATTGGTCTAATCAGCCACAGTCGGACACACTGTACCTTGACCCCAACATAGTGATGTCATTTTGGTCCTCTTCGAGAATGAAGGACACCAACCAACCGTTAGGCATTTAGAACCCTTTAAATGAGACCTCTTTCCCAAATGAATAATTTAATAACCTCTTAGTTGTTCTTTTCTGACTTGGGTCTCTCTCTATTCCATCTTTAACAATGCCGTGCACAGAATCTGAATAGTGCATTGCTATGATGTCACTTGTCAACTCAAAAGCTTTCAATCTCTTACTATTGCTTGTGGAATAAAATTTTATCTGCTTATCTTGGTATTCAAGGACTCTCCTGTCTGTCTCCAACCTGCTCTTTTGCCTTACCTCACACCATTCCCATCATGTATGTTACATTCCAGTCATATTGGACTATTTCTAATCTCATGTGCAGTGGATAGAATGCTAGATCTGGAGTCAGGAAGACCTGAGTTCAAATCTGGCCTCACGCTTACAGCTATGTGATCCTGGGCAAGTTACTTGATTTGTCTGCTTCAGTTTCCTCATCTACAAAATGGAGATAATAATAGTACCTATCTCATGTGGTTATTATGAGGATAAATGAGATAATATTTATAAGTGCTACATAAATCCTATCATTATCATCATTATTACAAGTCCATATGCTATCCTTTGATTATGTTGTTATTCCTCAAACCTGGAATGAACTTTTCTACTTCCACTCTATTGAAATCCATTCCTTCCTTCTTTTTTTGTTCCTTCCTTTGTTCTTTTTTCATTCCTTCGTTTGTTCTCTCCCTCCCTTCCTTTTGTCCTTCCTTCTTTTCTTTCTTTCTTTCTTCCCTTCCACTCCAACTTTGGGGCCACATTCACCTTGAAGTCTTTCCTGAGCTCTCCTCCTTCCTCTCCCCACAAGTACTTTCCATTTCTTATGGAAGCTCTTAACTGATCTCTTTTTCTTTAGACTTATCTTTGCAGTTTGCCTGGATGTCTCCTTAGCACTTGACACATTTTTTTTTCTTTTATCCTAATAAATTGTCACAACTTCTGTCACTTAACCTATGTTTACCCCGTTTTCTCGATTGTAAAATGGGGGTAATAATAGTATCAACCTCACAGGGTTGTTGTGAGGATCAGAGATAATATTTGTTAAAAGTGCTTAACACAGTGCCTGGAAAATAGATGGTAGGTGCTATACAAATACTTCTTCTCTCTCCCCTTGTATATACATATTCTCCTTCCTATTCAATTTTAAGTTCCTGGAAGATAGGATCTGTATCTTTTGTATCTCTAGCATATATCATAGCACCTTACATATGGTAGATACTTATTCAGTTGAGTGGATTCCTCTTTGTCGCCAAAGAGCTTTAGCTAGATCACAGTCCTTTAGTCCAACTACAACATTTGTCAGTGAGATTATTTCCAAACTTCAGCTTGTTCAATGCATGGAAACACATCCTAGTAATATAATTAATAATAATGATAGCCATTTATATAGCACTTTATGGTTTACATCATGCTTTCCAAATATTGTATTATTTTATTCTCACAACAACCCTGGGAGGTAAGTGCTATTATTGTCACCATTTCACATATGAGGAAACTGAGGCAGACAGAGGTTGTGACTTACCCTGGGTCACAAACCTAGTATATATTATGGGCAAGATATGAGTCAAGATGACTCAAGCTTCAGTACTTTATCCACTATACCACCTAGCTACTTACATTTTCATTGAATTAATGATCTTCCTTGCTGATGGAGATTAGGCAATCTGGAAAAAAAATGAGAGGCATCCCTTATTTATTTTGTATGCTGAATTTTGATGTTGGTGAGAAGCAAGTAGTCTTCTCTGAGTAAGAAGTGTCATTGTTTCTCTTATAAAAATTTGCAAAGAGAAAAGTTAGAAGTTCTTTGCACACTTCTGAAGTAATGGCTTTCAGTATTCCATAGATTTTCATGATCCACATTCTGTTGACGAGAAATAAGACACATGCCTAGAGGTATGACTCATTTCACAAAAGTGGCACAGCTCTGCACCTCTAAGAATCTAAGGGAGATAATTAAACAACTTTAGGAGTAAAAAGAGGAATGTGTGTGCTCACTAATTACTAAGGCAGACTGAAATGAGGACAATAGATTCTGAAAACAGCATGGCTCATGAGAAATTGACTGTCATCTTGTTCTGTTTCCCCAAATAATCTTTTAATATGTTGTTCTCTTTTTATAGATTAATCACAACCTGCCTTTCACTCAGTCTCTTGGGGTTGAGTTTTTTCTGATGCTCAGCATGGCAACAGTTGAAAGCAGTTGAAAAGAAAAGTTTTAAAAAGAGTATATTTTCAGCAGGATTTCACAAGACCTTGGGTCTAGGATCCCTTGGTGTTGGATGACAAAAGTATCTTCAGTCCTTTGTATCTATTTATTTCTCCTTCCTCTTCAAATGTCTAGACCCTCTGGGGTTGGCTGTGATTTCATCTCCCATTTTTGTACTGATTGATGCCCCAGTTACATTTTCATTGTGTCAATTAGACACAGTTAAATTGAGTCAGGGTCTTAGAGGGTGGTTCACATCAACCCTAATCAAGAAATATTTTTTATTGCAATTACATATCCCTTAATTATTTTGTGGTTCATGAACTTTAGAAATGAGGTAGGCAGGCTTTTCCTAGATAGCTTTCAGGCTTCACTCATTCCTCAGTATGTCCTCCTTACTTTAAGAGTTAATGATGGAGGGTGGCACAGCTAGATGGTGCAGTGGATAGAACACTGGCCCTGGAGTCAGGAGGACCTGAGTTCAAATCCGGCCTCAGACACTTGACATTTACTAGATGTGTGACCCTGGGCAAATCACTTAACCCCATTGCCTAGCACTTCCTGCCCCCAAAAGGAAGACAGGGGAGGGGTGGACATGTTTTCACTTCTAAGAAATAGTATTAATTTGAATATAGGGGCTACAAGGTAATTTTAGGACAGTGTTACTTGGGGCATGAAATCTTTGAGTCTTGACAAAAATTTTCCAATGATTTTCATTCCTATTCCTCCTTATTCCTAACCAAGCCCCCTCTCTCTTATCCATTAAAATTAGGGAGGGGGTATTACTGTTCTTCCTTCTCTATTTGTGGGTAGGGAAAACCTGGCCACTTCTAAGGGGTAGGTAAGAATACCAACAAATAACATCAATAAAGATGGTAGGAATAACGTTTTACATTGAAAATAATCTAAATTGTATGCAAGTAATTTCCTCATCTGAGAGTTCCCCATACCAATGAAATCTCAAATCCAATCCCTATCTCTACACAAATATTATGTAACATATCTCTTCTAAATAATTGATGTAACTTACTGCAACCCTTAAGGAAAATTCCTGTGGAGAAGACTGCTTTGAAATCATGTTTACAATAAATCATTCAGTGGAATGATATCAGACCAAAAATAAGAACCAAAGATTGTAGAGTTCTGATTCTAAAACCAGCACCTATATGAACAGGTCTTTAGTCAATGTTTTTTTCACCTCTCTGGGCCTTAATATTTCTAATCACAGAACAGCAAGAGTATGACCGTATAAGTTGATTTTATTTCCCAAATGGTTGTATAGCTTCTCTATCTTTCCTTAAGGATGGAAATATTATGGGCTTATTGTATCACAACCATAACATTTTCCTTCATTTTAGAAGTGTTTTTATCCTGTGCTTAATGCATTAACCTGTAGAAAATGATTCTAATGAAATTCAGTATATTACTCAACTGGGTTCAATTTGCAACAGCTGAATTCTATTTTGAGACATCCTTTTCTTACTTGGCCTTTCTAAGACTCATGAATTTTGATCTGTCAGGTGAAAATTATTCTATAGGTAACCTTTGCACTGACCTTTTTAAACTTTAAGATTTACAGCTCTCCCTTTAATCTAGGTGGGTTGGTAGAGGAGAATTTTTTTTTTAACTTTTGTAGTTTAAGATAATATCTCCCTAAATCAGATATGGGAGACAGCTGCAGATCTGTGGAATTTGTAATGAACCCTAATGTTTGGTCTGATTGAACCTTGTCTAAAATATTTTGGAGGTGGGAAAAGGAAAAAAGTGTAACAAGGTATATACCAATTTTATATTTTCTGTTTTCTATTAGAGAGATAGTAAAAAAAAATCTACAGAACAGCATGAGGTTGAACGAACTTTTAAAGCATCTAATTGTCATTGTCATGTGCCTTGAAGCAGATATTCAAAACTTCAGGCAAATGTGAGTTATAGATGTTAAACAGATCTTTTCATTCTCTTGTCACCTGAGGGCACCTTTTATAATATATTCTTTGTTTTCACTACATATAAATAAAGGTAACAGAAAGTAAGATAGGGTACTTAGATCTGTGATTCTATGAGAATCTTTTTGTTGTTCAATTGTTTCAGAAGTGTCTGACTCTTTGTGACCCCCATTTGGGGTATTTTTTGGCAAAGATACTGGAATGGCTTGCCATTCCCTTCTTCAGGTCATTTTACAGATGCAGAAACTGAACCAAACAGGGTTAAGTGATTTGCCCAGGGTCACACAGCTACCAAGTGTCTGAGGCTGCATTTGAACTCGGGTCTTCCTGACTCCAGGTCCAGTGCTCTATCACTGCTCCACCTAGCTACCTTTATGAGAGAGTGTGTGTGTATCTCTATATAGCTATATATGGATATATACATGGATATAGATGTATACACACACATATATTTGAAATTGTGGTCACTCAAGGAAAGATAAAGTCAGAGGGCAAAGAGGAATGTACAGTTGTACGATATTGGAGGGTAGAACACCACATCTGGCTACGAAACACAAGCTAACCTTAGAGTTCCTTTTGTTTTATCATCCCCTTTTACAAACTAGGGTACTGAACCTCAGAAAGATCAGATTACCTGACCAACATCACAGAGGTAATAAAAACAAAATAATAATAACAATAGCAATTCATATTTGTATAGCACCTTGAGAAGGGCTTCTCTCACAATAATCATCTGAGATACCAATAATAATAACAAAGGTAATAATAATAATTTATATTTGTGAGGCACTTTAAGAATCACTTTCTTTACATCTGTTGGAGGTAATAATAATAATGACAGAGGTTATAATAATACCAATTTAAATTTGTGTAGCACTTTGAGAAGTACCTTAAACTATGGTATATTAAAATTATTTTTGTCCCCTTTTTATAGATGAGGAAACTAAAACTCAGAGAGTTTGTGACTTTCCCAGGGTCACAAATTTAGGAATGAGTAGAGTTATGATTTGAAGTAGAGATCTGTTTGAACAGCGGTACTTGACTCCAAATCCAGTGTTCCTTCTTTACTTCTAAAAAATAAGCTGACCTGATTTGATTCTCAGCTCTGCAGCTGCTTATATGATTTTGCGTAAAATCCACTGGGCCTTAGCTTTCTTGTATGTAAAATAAACAAGTTAGACTAGTTATCCAGAAAGTTCTTTTCAGCTTCACCATTCTGTTCACTAATGGAGAGGCAGCACGGCATAGGGGAAAGAGAAGAGAATTGGTTAACTTGGTCTTAGAAGAGATACGTTTCAAGTGCTAGCTCCAAAGTTTATCCGGCTTGTTATGTGATCACGGGCAAATCATTTAACACGTTTAGGCTTCTGTTTCCTCATCTGAAAACTGGTGGTAACAATAGTACCTGTACCACCTGCCTCACAATTGTGGTATAAGATTTGATGTTGATTGTAGAGGACAAGAGAATGATTTGGAGTAATAACTTGGGTTCAAAGCCTAGGTCTGTTGCTTTCTATCTCTCAGACTTTGGGCAAGTCACTCAAACTTTCCGGACCTCAGTTTCATCTATCAAATGAAAAAATTGACTAGAATGTTGTAAGATCACTTCTGCTTCTAAATCCTGTGATCTGGAATATGCTCCCTCTTTTCCTTCTTCTCTGAGAATCTTTAGTGTCCTTCAAGGCTTAGCTGAGGCCTAATTCACATGGGAAGCCTTTCCCAGTCCCTCTAATTAGTACTTACTTCTTTCTGTCTAGTTCTATCTTTTATGTAAGAGTGGGGGTAGATTGAGTCAATGGATTAATTACCCCCACCTCACTCTAAGTGTCAAGGTGCTACTACTTTGATACCTTAATCAGGTGAGAACACTTCTTAATTGACTTGTCAATCATAGATTTGGGATGAAGTGCAAAAAAGTCCTTGATTAACTTGGATGTCCTTGAAATCCGTTGGATAGACTGCAATGATATTGTATGATAAGTGTATTGAGATTGGTTGAAGAAACTTGGTCATACATCCTATGTATTGTCTACAAAATAGCAGATCCATTTATAATCCAGGGATTCAAGTGAAGAGGAAAGAGTGCTGAATCCCTGAAAGCAACTGCTTGAAGGATATGAAGCAAAGGAAAGCATAAGTTTGAGTCTTCTCACACACTCCCCTCTCCCTTAGCCAGAGGAAGACCATGAAAGGTACAGAGCATGTTAGACTTTTCATTGGCATCCTAGCATTGTGTTCCAGATAGCAGCAGCTGGCAATCATATCTAGGTTGGGAGCCATGGACAGAATGGACTTGTTGAAGAAAGGCAGATTCAAGGCTTTGCAAGGAACCCAATGGGAAAATTACAGTATGCCTGGGGACTACTTCATGAGAAACTCCATGAAATTGAGAAAAGGACTTTCAGTAACCAAGAGCTCTAAGTCACCCCCTTCATCACATGTGCTTTAACTTGTTGGAGAGTATCACAAACATTTGGTGAGGTATATACCCCACTATAGTAAGTTCCCATTTCTAAAAACTGGTTCTAAAAACTGGATGATTGATATCAACTAATAAACAATGGGAGAGGCAAAGTGGTAGGAGCTTGTGAGCGATGCCATTAGAAAGACACTCTCACATCTCTATACACATAAAGGCTTCATTGTAGGTACCCTACTTTCCTGGGCAAGTGGAGGTTGAATGAGTTGTCCAGAACTTATATGCACTATATTTATGTATATTCCTCAAGAATAAGAACTTTTGTTTATTGCCTTTGGATCCTCATTACCTACCATAGTGCCTTGCACATAGAATGGGCTTCCTAAATGTTTGAATGGGAATGAAATCAATAGGCAGGGATATGTAGATGGGGTGGAGTGCTGGAGGAAAGAACTTAGCTCCCATCTGACTCTGTTACTCACTACCTATGTGACTTTGGACAAATTACTTAACCTCTCTTGACCTCATTTTTCTCATCTGTAAAATGAGAGAATTAGACTGGATTACCTCTAAAGTCTCTTTTAGCTCAAAAAGCCATGTTCCTATGAGTGTTGTTTTAAACCTTAAAGCACTGTAAGGTACCATTTTGTAGCCTCATTGGATTCATAGTCTATACAAGCCACATATCCATACATAAAAGAGGAAAACTGTAAAAGAGGAAGAGGAATGATTAAGAGGCTAATGCACTCATTCTAAGCCACAAAGATATTAATGTGTTTTTCTCTGAATAAGTGATGAGTGAGAAGGAACTACATATCTGTCGTACTACATAGAAGTTAGTGCTGTCACATTGTCAAGTAACTTTATAGCACTCAGAGAGTATTCCTGACTTCATAATCCAATTGGCTTTGGAATAAAACCAGTATCATTAGTGTCTTCAATGCCAAATGAAGCAGTATAAACAGTCAATTGGTTAAGGAATATTCTTCTACCCCAAGCTTCTAACTCAAGAACTTCCTCAGATATTAAATAGCTTCCTTCTATTATTTCTCTGGTCATATTATATCACACTTTAGCCATTATTTTTAGATTATAGGATGGAAAGATGCTGAGCTCATGCATTTAAATGGGAGCGACATTGAGAACCACTTTGCTAAGCTAACCAAAATAACATAGATTCTCTACTCTTCTGCTCTTTCCTCTTCCCTACTAAAAGGTAGGTTGGGATTTTTTTTGGGGGGGGGGAGGTAATAGCATTGATGGATTGAACTGCAATCTTTTAAAATTAAAATTGTTTTTGTACCATATTACATATGTGTTAGGAAACTTTCTGCCTCTTGGGTCTATTTGTTCAGCTATGGTGATAACAGGTGTGCAGTTAACTAGGGGACAACAAAGTAAATAGAAATAAAAAGAAATATCTGATCTATTGGCACTGTTGGGGGACTATTATTTATATTGTAAACATTGTACACTGGCAGAAGCATGAACATCAGAAACTATTCTCATTCTTTTCTTATGATGGGTTCATTATTTCTCTTGCTTTCTAAGAGGTTACAACATTTACATGAATGTTTTCATCTTGAGTGGCATAGAAATATCTCTGTCATTAGGCAATGATCATCTTATCTTTCACAGATAAGGAAAACTGCTCTGCAAAAAGACACTTCCACACATGATTTTAAATACACATTAGCATTCTAAAAGGCAGAGAAGTTTGATATATTTTGGAATATGTTACTAAAGATAACAGCATCTTCTCTATTGGTTTTAAAAATAGTGTACGTTGTCATCCCTATGAGTTAGTTTAAGAATGAATCTGTCTGAATGGTGAGAGGATAGACTCTTAAATTCAAGTCACTAGTTTGCTTTAAATGTATAGCATTCTCCTATTTATAATCATTCTATGTACATTCTTATTTCTCTTCAGTAAGACCTATTAGTCCAATTGCATATTGAGCTAAACAAGGAGGGAAAGAGGTGCCTGATATATTCTGATGGACTGGTAGGTTTGAGATTCTGATCTAAATGACCTCTCAAGGTTTCTTTCAGTGCCAGGATTTGATACCAGTCAAATCCTTGGTGTGTTAATGTGATGTGCAACAATGTAGAGAAGAGTAAGGGTCCCAAGGGAGTGGTGACGCTGAGATAGGACTGCAGTGATGGATAAGGCATTCGAACTTCTGAACTGAGACACCTTTCTTCACTGAATAGAGTTGTGCTAATTGCCCTAACAGTGCTCTAGGAACTCTTGAAATTGTTCTCTCTCTCATCCAGCTTGTGAAAAATCTGTGATAGGAAAGGTGAGGCAGTTCTGGGTTTTTTTGTCTTTAATATTTTATCAGGACAAATTTATGAAATATTTAAATAACTCCTGAAGGAGAAATTGCTTTATAAATAAAACATGAAATTGCTTAGCATGGGTTCAGCATCAATAGTCCCGGGCATGCTGGTTCCCAGCAGTACTGTTTCCTCTTCAGTTTGGATGAGATACAGTGTTCTAGGGAAAAGGCTGCAACCAATACCATTGCAGTTCTGTCAGCTCTGTGATGTACCTGTGCTTAAATCCATTAATTTTTCTTAATGCTATTAATGAATAATGGCTGTGTGTGTTAATTGGCATGGCAAATAATTGCTTGCTTATCTAATGGCGATATGAACTCAGCTAATTACTTTGCAGTTACCAAATGCTGGTAGTGAGCACAGAGTAATTATATATTACTGATCTGTAAAACCTTGGTGTGACTGCTAAATAAATGAAGTAATCACTTTTATTTCCTCTTGTCTTAATAAGGAAAGTCCAATATATTTATTGTCTGTGATGAGCAGGTGGTCTTTCTAGAGAAGGCCCTAATCTTCCTAATCTGTTTCAGTTCAATCAATGATTTTCAGGTTATAGAAGAGCACATCTGTAGTAATTTAGTACTTGAAGGATCCATGATGTCCTCAATTTGTCCTTTCTTCACTGAATGCAGACTGTGCTTTAGTTCAGGGGGTCTTAACCTTTCTTTGTATCACGGACCCTTAGGCAGTCTGGTAAAGCCCATGGGCCCCTTTTCAAAATAATGTTTTTATTTAAAAACAAATAAAGCAGAAAATAAAACAGAACTACAAAGGAAATCAATTATATTGAAATACATTTATCAAAATGTGTTTTTTTTAAACCAAACTTATGGACCCTCTGATCTATCTGTAAGATCTGTGGATGCCAGGACAAGAACTCTTGATTGTCTTTCGATCTACTGAAAAAAAAATCTGACTGAAAAATTAGACTGTAGACAGCTGATGACTGAGCCCTTTGGCGTTTATCCAGGCTTGTCCTCAGACATTTGGTTTATCACCAGGCCTATATCTAAAGCCTTTACAACTTGGTGGGACCTGACAAAACTTATGACCTAATGGTGTAGGCTTCCAGACTCCAGGGTAATGTCTATGCCATGATAGAGGAGACTTTAGAAGAGCTGACCTTAGACCAATAGATGAAAGCAAAAGGTAAGTGCAAAATGTGAATGTAGTATTAAAATTTGGCATTAGATTTTTTGTGCTTACTAGTTTTTTTACAGGGTCAGGGAAGACATTTTAATGACACAAGATTTTCCTCATGGTTACTTTAACCAATTTTTTTTTTTCAGTTTCTGACAATTACTATACTGACAATACTATGAAATGATGTTGAAAAAGATCATTTCTTATTATCACATTATAATGTGACATATTTGAATTATCTTCAGGCATCAGCTATGTTGGAATAATGTATGATACTTTTAAGCTGATGTAGAGTTGGAAGGATTGGGGGATTTTGTCTTCTTTAAATACAACTCAAATGAACATCTACCTAATCCCTTATATCTCACTCACTCTCAATCATAATGTTTCACTCTCATAACTGACTTGCTTTTCTTTTCTATTAAAGACTAAAGATAATGTGCATTTATCACATTTATCCTTGTGCTTGAGACAATTGGGTAGAATAGTGGACAGTTCACTTGACCTAGAGTCCAGAAGACCTTGATTTGAATACTGCCTTCTGATACTTCTCTGACCCTGGGCAAATCACTCAGGCTTTCTGATCCTCAATTTCCTCAACTATAAAACTATAAAATCTGCTCCACAGGGTTGTTTGTTGTATGTATTAAATGAGAAAGTATATGCAAAGCTTTTTTTGCAAACCTTGAAATGCTATATGAAGGTTATGATAATTATTATTACTGATCTAATAATGTGCATTATACTTACCTCTTTGGCATCTTATGACTCTACTAGACCTTAAAGTTCTTAGGTGAACTTCTGTGAGTCTTGAGTTTTGTAACTCCCCCAAATCCTAGCATTGTAATCTGTTCCCAGTAGGTGTTAAATAGTATTTGTTGGATGAAGTAAGGAATTACATTAAAATCTTATTTTAGGGTGACCTTATTGTGCTATTTCAAGTAAAGCATTATCAATAGGATACTGTAGTTTAATTCAGTCCTCAAATTAGCATAATTTCAAAGATTGTCTCTTTGAACTAGATCTAGAGGTATTTATTCAGTGTGTCCTGAGCTATCTACTGGAGGTAGAGGTGGGGTGGGGTGTGTGTGTAGGAGTAAGCATTTATTAAGTGCTACTATATGGCAGGCACTGTGCTAAGCACGTTACAAATATTGCTTCATTTTGTCTTCAAAATCCTGTGAAGTATGTACTATTATGATCTCCATTTTACCATTGAGGAAATTGAGGCAGACAGGGTAAATGACTTGTCACACAGCTAGTGAATGCCTGAGGCTGGATTTGAATACAGGTCTTCCTGACTGCAGGCCTAGAGCTCTAACCACTGTGCAACTTGATTGCCTCAATACATGTAATACACAATATGCCACCATGCTGCTTTTCTACCTCCACAGCCTAGTGCCAATGATTCTGTGGGTCTTGGAAGATTAACTGATATATCCTGAACAGATTATTCCAGATGTTGGGAGATCCATACTTCCTACTCCATAAATCCAATTCTCCAAACTACAGGTGAAATCATATATGTGGCTTCCTCTTCACTTCTCATAATTCAGTTAAATAAATACTTATTTAACACCTACTGGGAACAGATTACAATTCTAGGATCTTGGGGAGTTACAAAATTCAAGACACACAGAAATTCACCTAAGAGCTTTAAGGTCTGGTAGAGTCATAAGATGCCAAAGAGGTAAGTATAATGCAACTTATTGGATTAGTAATAATAATTATCATAACCTTCATTTTAACATTAACATTTTAACATCTGGACTAGAGTGATCAAGCTCTGAAAAATCCCCTTTTTATTGAGGAGGTAACGTTTGAGGGTGGGCAAAGGAAAATAATGACTCACTATTCAAGTAGAAACCAGGCAAATTCAGGTGCCCTTTTTAGGTGTATTTTTAATCTGTTCATCACAGTTACCATCAGTTCCCTCTGCCCCAACCTTTAGAGATCTGCTGCAAAGGAAAAGTAGTAAAACACTCAGACAGGGATTAGGTTGATCATTTTGTTCATTTCCACGAAGAAGATGTGGGATTTCTATGTAATGATAAACTTCCAATCTAGAGGATTACCAGAGATGAGCACAGATTGGAACTAACAGGCAGATCAAATTTAATAAAAGAGAGGGGATGCTGTGCATACCAAGTCCCTCCAGTCTTCTTATCTATATACTAATCTTTGTGACTTCAGATAATGACTTAGAAAATTCCAAATAGCAATCATAATGTTGCAAGAATTGTACATTGAAGGATTATACCATCTATCTCCTAGTACTTATTTCTCTTTTTCCTCAGACATACAATGTACTGTATTTATGCATTCTCATTCATTTTCTGGATCTAATAGTCTTCATAGTTGGGGCATGAGGAAAAAAAATGGTCTCAGTAAATTGAGAAAGTTGGGCAAAAGGAAGAAAATAAAGTTTTTTATTTGATTCAATTGAATACATTTTCAAGTCTTATAGCATACTTGGTTATTTTTTCCCTTTCCTTTTATGACATGCTGGTGGTATCAAATGATTTTACTAAGGTTAATTTTGCTATCTTTTGCCATGATTTTGGCACTCTACCGTATACTTACCAGAGTCACTACCAGCCTATGGGGGCAAGGGGTACTTTTTCTTTTCTGTCATTTGAACGATTTTACCCACTTACTCAATTTTCAGAGGGGAAGAATCATTCACATAACGACAGAATTTTAAACTTAGAAGAAAATTTGGCACTTACCCAGTACAGTCCCTTTCTTTAACAGACGAGAAGGATTTGGAACAAGGGACTTGAAAGAGAGTATGATATAGTAAATGCAAAAAGGACTGAATCTGGAATCAGAAGACCTGAGAACAAATTCTACTTCTTCCACTTGATACCTGTCTAACCTTGGGGAAAGTCACTCTAGAGTATAAAATGAAGAGATTGGACTAGCTGACCTCTGACCTCAGCTCTAAATCTATGACCCTATGCTTTGACCAAAGTTACAAAGCTCGCAGATCTAGGAAAAGAATCAATATCTTTTGACTCCCTGAATTCTAAAAGAGTCTAAATATATTTCCATTACTCAGCATTTGGTGGATTTTTTGTTATTGAAATGTTATCTTACTTGGTCATCTTATATTTCTTTAGTACCGTCAACTCCATCTAAAATCAGTAACATTACAAGTATAACCACTTCCACATCTACAAAAATACAGAACGTAGCATTTTACCTTGTTCATTTTATCACTGATTTGTCAATGTGATGCATAATGTTTTGAAGACTCTATCAAGTGTCAAACCTGGGGTTTTAGGTAGCCCTCAAATTCTTAATAGTAATATTTTAATTATGATTATATTCTAATTATTAATAGAGATAGTTTCCAAAATTCTTTAGTATAAAGCCTAGTTTATGAGGTAACACAAGAAAGAGAACTGATTATTCCTCTAAGTTGAGAATAAATGTTCATTATTTTTGCCCACGTCAGAACTCAATTATATGAGTCAGTTCAGGAGAGATTACTTGAGCTGACGTCAAGTGATGGGTCCATTTTAGTTGTTTCCCTTAGAGTTCATGGTATTATAAAACAAGAATGAGTATGTGTTGGAAGTTCTATGGAAATTGTGGGAGCTTTTATTCCACTGGGGACATTCAGTATTCCTTATTTAAACAATGATGTGAGATGCAATGGTTTTTCCTTTTGTAAAATTCTCCTAACTTCTTGAATTTTGTGTTTTGAGGGTTTGTCATGTGTATATTTGGGAGAAGGGAGAGAGTATGGTATAATAGACCACTGGCCTGGAAGTCAGGGTACTTAGTTTCATCCTAACTAGCTGTATGATCTCAGGTAAATCAGTTTTCTCATCTGTAAAATGATTTGTAAGTTTCCTTCTAGCTCTAAAATTCTACAAAGATATAATTGGAGAATTGTAGATTTTTAAAAAGTGTACTTACAAAGAATTTAAGACCAGTATTGCTATGGAAATAAGAATAAAGACTGTACTTTGTAGGGATAGGTATGTGGGATTCACTTATTTGCCAAGCACCTATTTATTTGAAAAGATACTATTTCCCAACTTTTCCTATCTCTGATCAATTAATTATTAATTTCTGAAACTGAAAGACTTATGATCTAATGTAGAGGTATCAAACACCCAACAGAGGGCCAAGATCTGTGGCCAAGAACAAGATTAAAATGCAATTGAAAAATATTTAACAAAATAAATAAAAATACAATGTAATGTTGTTCCATTGTTTCAGTCAAATCTGACTCCTTGTGACCCCATCTGGGGTTTCTTGACAAAGATACTGGAAAGATTTGCCATTTCATTTTCCAGCTCATTTTACAGGTGAAGAAACTGAGGCAAACAGAGTTAAGTGATTTATCCTGTAAAATTTTAATGTGCTAACAAATGTGAGGAATTATAGGGATATAAAGGGGAATATAGATTGAATTGGAGTTCATTTAAATGAGGGGGCAGATGTCACATTTTGCATAATAATTATTTTTGTTGTTCAGTTGTTTCTGACTCTTTGTGACCCCATTTGGGGGTTTTCTTGGCAGAGATACTGGAGTAGTTTGCCATTTCCTTCTCCAGCTTTAAATTCAGATGAGGAAACTGAGGCAAACAGGGTTAAGTGACTTTCCCAGGGTCACACAGCTAGTAAATGTCTGCGGCCACATTTGAACACATGAAGATGAGCCTTGCTGATTATAAACTCAGCGCCCCTTAACTGCTCTGCCTAACACATAGTAGGTGCTATACAAATGCTTATTCTCCTTACCCATCCCGCCCTTCCTTTTTCTCTGTAACAGATGTTGATACACAAGTTAAAATTGTGAGCCCTGAAAAAGGAGATGAGCAAGGTCCAATAGGGTTATTTTTATTGCCTTTGAACACCCAGTAAAACCAACTCCTTTATTTGTTTCTCTAAGGAGAAGCAGCAAGCCTTGCTTTCTGTTTAACTGCATACAACCTGTAGGCTATCTACTCAATTGCATATTATCATGTATTTTTCTTGTAGTTCCATTTATAGTGAGAAAATTGTCAAGATAAATTGGATTCAGTTCCTCTACTAGGATGTCCACTTATAGGTCATTAGACAAGGCTTTCACACATAAGCGAATGTTTATGGATATCCTAAAATTAGTGTGATTCTTAATAGTCTCTTCTTTTTCTACCACTCTTCTGTTAGCAATATGGAAGCTGAATCTTCATAGGACTGAACGCCATCTTGTATTTTTCTTTGCTTGATGAATTAATTACCAAGTGTGCGACCTGCCAGTGATTTAGCTAGGCAGATGCCAGGACTGTCTTTGACATTGTCCCCAACTATGGCTCTGCGTCATCAAAAGTTATGCTGATACAGAGCCATCTCTATACCCTGAGTCTCTTGTATAGTATGCTTAATACCTATAATGAGAAATGTGGTGACTCCATTGGGCAATATGCTAATTTTCTGAGTATTCAATCAATGTGGCACCTGTTCGCAAGACATATTTCATCTACAAGGGTCCTTCCCTCCACGCTTGAAATATTTTTCTTTCCTTATCATCTTCAAAAAATCTTTGTCACTAGTGTATATGATGCTGTTCTAGGAGCCATCTGTTCTGCATGTTATCTATAAAGTAGGACATTACTCTATGAAAAAATGTTTATAAACTGATGTAAGCTGCCAATAGTTTATTAAAACATTAAACAAAATGTTATGTGTGTGAAATTAACTGTGTGAGAGATGTTTATCTGTTTTAATCTTTTTTAAATAGGACTTAGGGCATTATGGAATAATTCATTAAAAAAAGACAAATGATTCTGGATATCTTGGTGGAAGAATTCAGGATAACTACAACCTAGATAATTTTAGGAATTAATGGAAACCTTTTAGTTGCCCCACCAACTTAATTTCTTTAATCTGAACAATCTCTGGACTTCTGGGTCTCTGGAATCTCATATAGCACTTTACTCATACTTCCTTCTTTTATGCAATTAATATCAATTGTATTTGCAACCATTTGTCTATGTGTTATGTTCTCTACTGAATTACAAGGGACCTTTTCTTAATTATCTATCTCTCCCAGTGCTCTCCATACAGGAGATACTTGATAAAGGATTACTGAATGAAATTGGAACCTCAGACAGAGTAAGCAAGTCTGAAACCTCTCTCAAGAAAGAGAGACAGACAGATATACAGAGAGAGAGACAGAGAGACAGAGAGAGAGAGAGAGAGAGAGAGAGAACTTGCCTTGTACATAGCCTTTAGAACCAAAAATGGCCTCCTGCTCTTTCTTCAATGGCGAAGAAGATTGTTTCGGTGAGTTCTCTTGGTCAAGCACTTTAGATTCACTTTCACTAACTGAGATATCTAAGTCTTTCAAGTTACTCACTTACGAAATCATTGCACAGTGCATTACTCCTTAGCGTTCTCCTTTTGTACAGTAGAAAGGAGCCAGTGATCCCATCTATGTACTCAGTGAATGTATTATGAGAAGTAATAAATTAATCTGTAAAGTTTTTGAATTTCTTTTACAAAATGAAATATAATTATGTAGAGGTGAAAAGCTTTATCATTAAATACCTACACTAAAGTCCTACTGCATGGTTCATCATAGAATTCAAGTGACCCTGGGTTTAGGAGAGCTATCTCAGATGAGAAAAATAATAACAAACAATTAACATCTATATGGTACTTTAAGGTTTTCAAGGGCAGCTAAGTGGCACAGTAGATAGAGGTCCCCCCATTCTTCCCCCAACTTGGGTTTAAATCCAACCTCAGATATTTATTACCTGTGTGACCCTGGGAAAGTCACTTAACCCTGTTTACCTCAGTTTCCTCATCTATAAAATGAGCTAGAGAAGGAAATCGCAAACCACTCCTGTATCTTTGCCAGGAAAACCCCAAATGGGGTCACAAAGAGTTGGGCATGACTGAAAAACAATAAGGTTTTCAAATTGCATTACATATATCATTTTACTTCATCAGCACAAGAACACTGTGGGGTAGAAAATATTTTATCCCCATTTTACAGATGTGGAAACTGAAGGGTTTAGGTGACTTACCTAGGCTTTGAGCTAAGGTCTTCCCTAATGCCAGCCTCAACACTCTATCCACTATAGTAAACCACCTAGCTATGTAGCTATGGCAGGTTTTAGTGTACTGGGCAGGCTTTGGGTATTCACACAGGGATGGATTTTGCCTCTAATACAAACCTACCTAGGTTTAGAAAAACTAGTAAGCAGACTGGTGACAGAATGATGAAATTGGTCCAAGCAACTCTTAAAGCCTGTTTTCAAAGCCATAGGTGGGTTGAATACTGGGTCAGTGGAAATCAAAGGTCTCTGAAATATTGGAAAATAATTATTTAAATAATTGGAGCTATTAGAATACAAACTGCCAACTGTAAACACTATAAAAATTCCCTTAGGCGTTATAAGGTTAGTGGCATTAAGATAAAAAAGAGATGATATTTTAGCTTAATTCCTCCTTTTCAACCAGTCAACAAATATTGATTGAGGTCCACTATGTGCTTAGCCCCAAGCAAGATCAAGATCTTCATAGTTTGTTAACTTTGGTTATGAGAATGATTTATTACTTTAGCCATGACATCTTGTACCATGACTCACAAATACCTTTTATTTGAATTCCTAATCCTTATCTGTAAAATACTTGTAAATACATTTTCTTCCCCGTATTTAAAGAAAGTCACTAATTTCATGCAGGAAGCAAATACTACTGATAAAATTTTTACCTCTAAGAGGCTTTCTCAAAGACACTGCTGACAGTTTTGTCCTAGTCACTTTATGATTTACAAAATTGGTCAGCATCTTGTGAGCACTGTCAGAAACAGAGATCCTCATGTACTTTGTGTGATAAATATTGGCATAGTCCATAGAAGGAAGACTTATATGTTAAGGCCTATCTGCAAAGAAACGACAATTTTCAGGTACCGCTCAGGCTCTCTATAAACGGGCAGCTGGAGAATGCTAAAGTGAGGAAGAAGAGCTTTGACCTACATTCAGTTAGCTTGTTTATTCTTAGTTCAGGATCATCCTGCCAAAATGTGCACTACAGACGGGCTCTGATTGATGGCTCTTATGAAGTAATCACGTTACTTGAATTCATACTGCACATTTTCATTGGATTGAAACAAGTTATCATATTTTACTTAGTTATAACCTCGAATAGTGTAAATTAATATGCAGGCAATTACTTTATGGGATCAATCATTTGTATTCTTGGGACTTAGCTGAAGTCCTGCCTTCTCATTGTCAGTGATACACATATAATGGAGAGATGTAGAAAAGCGGTAGCGAGAGTGGTTGTAATACAGACAAAAGAGATGTCTTGTGGAACAGAATTGGCACTGCACAGCCTGCCTTTCTTACATCACCTCTGAGGGGTACAACACAGTGTGATAAAATGAGTTCATAGGTCAGAATGTAATAATAATAATTATATAAGAGAGGCACATAGTCAGAAAAAGTAGAGATGCTTGAGAGGGTTTATGAGAATTTCATGGAAAAGAGTGTATTTAAGATGGGCATTTAAGGATGAGAAGAGCTTCCAAAGGCAGAAGTGGGCAGAAGGATGGCATCTTGGGCATAGGAATTGGCACTAGCAAAAGTGAAAAGGTGAGAAAGTGTTAGACGTGATGGTCATTCAGAGTATTATTAATGTTTCAGTGTCACTGTGGCAGGAAGTCTCTAGTGAAGTAGCCCAGGGAGCCGTGTTTGGGCCTGTGCTGTTTAACTTTCTCTTTTTATCAGTGACATGAGAAATCATAGACTGCATGTTCATGAAATTCACATATAATACAAAGCTGGAAGGCAGAGATAAACCAATGGATGATGGACAAAAAAAAAAAAGATATTGCCAGACTAGAGCACTGGGCTGAATCTAATATGATAAAATTCGGTAGGGATAAATGTGATCTTACGCTTAGATATAAAAAATCAACTTCCTAAGTATAATATGGAGATTGGCCAAATAGCACTCATAATGAAAAAGATCTAGGGTTTTTAGTGGATTGTAATCGCAATATTAGTCAACATTGTGATGTAGCGGCCCCAAAGGTAATGTGTTCCTGGACTACATTAAGAGGCATATCTTCCAGTAACATGGAGGTGACATATGGAAGCATGGCTTCCAGTAACATGGAGGTGATATATGGAAAAATAGCTTCCAGGAATATGGAGTCTCTCTCTAAGCTATCCTTTTCAGACCTCATCTGGAGTATTTGTGTTCAGTTCTGAGTGCCTCAGTTTTAAAAGGGCATTGATTAGCTGGAGAGTGACCAAAGAGGATAGCAACCAGGATGGTGAAGGGTCTTGAGTCTTTTCTTTATTTTTATTTTTTTTTAACGAAGACTTGTTGAAGGAATCAGGCATATTTAGCCTGGAGAAGAGAAAATTCAGGGGTAACATGGTAGTCATCTTCAAGTATTTGAAGAGTTGTCATGTAGAGAAAGGATTAGATTCATTCTCTTTGGGCCCAGAGGACAGAATGTGGAGCAATGAGTAGAAGTTACAAGGATGGAAGTTGAGGCTTGATGTCAGGAAAACCTTCCTACCAATTAGAGCTGTCCATAAATGGACTGGGCTATTTAGTGAGGTGCTGGGTTTCCTCTTCTTGGAGTTCTTCAGGCAAAGTCCAGACAACAACTTGTTGGGTATGTTATAGTAGAGGGTCTTTTTATGTATTGGGTTCACTTGACGACCACTGACATTCCTTCCAACCTTCCTGATTTTGTGATTTTATGTACAAGGAACAGTAAGCACTTGAGTAAGACTGGAGCTTACCACATTGAAGGGAAGAAGTATGAGGTAAGGGTGAAAAGGTAGGGAGGAACCAGGCTATGGAGGGCCTGGAATGCCAGACTAAAGAGCTTGGATTTCATTCAGAAGGAAGTTGGGAACTGTTGAAGGATTTTGAAAAGAAGAGAAACATAATCAGATCTCTGAATAATGATTAATCTGGCACAGGTATCAGTAATGGCTTGTAAAAGATATTTCTGGCCCTATCATTCCTATATTACCATCAAAACTAACCCTCCACTCCCTTGCTAATCACTATTCTTACTTAGTCCACAATCAGACATCTTTGTGGAGTAATGAAAGAGGCATTGGACTTGGAATCAGAAGAGCTGGCTATAAGTTTCAGCTCTGATGCTAAGCTTATGTGTGAGTTTGGACTTGCCACTTAATTTCATGATGTAGTGAAGAGTTGGAAGACTTGGAGTCAGGAGGGCACTGGATTCAAATCTTGTCTCCAGTAATTACTAGTTATGTGACTCTGTAGGCAAATGATTGAAGTTTACTTTCCTCAAGAGTAAAATTGGGATGATATGGCTATGCTTACATTGCAAGGTTGTTGTGAGGTCACATGAGATACTATATGTAATATATCATGTAAGTGTCAGCTATTATTATTTTCCCACATGTGAGCTTCAGTTTCTCCATCTAGAATGTGATTTGGTTGGATGACATGAGTGCTAAGATTCTGTTCTGCTTTACAAAAATGTTGTGATTTATCTCTGGCACTTCTTTCCCAGTTTAAACTGTTGGTAGAAAAAAAGGGAGGATTAATGGGTTTTTGAGCAGGGAAGCAAAGCTGTTCTGTGACCTTGAGCACAGAGTACACCTGTCTACTTGCAAATAAAAACACACCCACTTAAACACTTAAACGTAGGTACATTGGAGAGAGAAGGAGGAAGGGAGGGAGGGTATAGGAGAGGAGAAGAGAAGAGGAGAGGAGAGGAGAAGGGAGAAGGAGAGAACTGATTCTGAGTAAGATGTCTACTGAGTATGACTTCAGAATATAATTCTTGTTTGCATTACTTGGTAATAAATCCTTTCTGTATTTTCTTCTGCAACCACTACTCTACCAAATGACATTAGATTAATTGCTATAATGTTGTTTTATAGGGTTCTGCATTCTTCTACTCTCATTAACAGAGCCAGACAGGAGAAGCAATTAACAGCTAACGAAATCTGAGTCTCAAGGAATTGGGGTGGGGGGAAGGTCATTGAGTAATGGGGAGTTGAATCTAGTCAGTAAATGGCCTGATTCCCTTTTGAGTGTAAGTTGAATTTTTTATGTACAAAATTTTCAAGTTGTTATCAGAATTTCCCATGTATACCAGATAATTTGCACTAATGTTTTCCAACTACCTAGGGAATTGTTTAATTTTATTGCCACTATCCATAAACAAAAGAGTTGAAAAAACAAAGGATGTGCTATCTGAAATAATGTATTTTTCCAAATGTTCTCTCTCTCGCTTTAATATACATATATGTATGTATATATACATATATATGTATATATACATATATACATATATATGTGCCCTCCTTTGTGATAAAGAATTAAAAAGGAAAGAAAGAGAGAGAAGCAGGTCATTAACACTAACAAACACATCAACTTAGTTTGGCAATATATTAAATGTTCCGTACCTGTAGTCCCCAACCTCTTCAAAGGAGGGAGAGAGTTACATTTTCTTGTCTCTTTTTCAGGTCAAGCTCAATTATTGTTTCCAAATGTACTTTTAAAGCAATACATTTCATAATATCACAATATATCAGTGATTGATTTTCTAAGAAAATCTGAAATCTCCATCCTATCTAGCTTTTTGCTTTTCTGAGAAATGGAATGAGCCAATTTAAAAAATCAATTCATCAAATTTAAGATTAATTAAGTGAGAATTATAAGCTCAATATGAACAGATTCAGTAATGACTTTATTTGCCTAAAGCAAGATTTTTAAATGTAGTCTTATTAACTTTGATAGGCCTTTACGAACAATTATTTGATTTTGCCTAAGAACAAATGATATAAACAGTGAAGTAATAGTCCACAGAATAGGTAACATGTGACTTTATTTTCCTATTTTTCTAGATTGAGCCAATGCCTATTTTTGAAAATTTTTAGATAAGATAATTATGTAGTCTGTAAGGGGGAAAAATTAACACCATGTAAGTTAGAAAAAACAAATGGTTTTCCCTCTACTAGATTAGCAGTTCAATGGAGTTGGAAAAGATTGTGTTGTATCTAAATGTTATACGCTTCCCTAGTATCTAGCCCAGTACTGTGTAGACAGTAGGTGCTTAATAAATGTTGAATGAATGAAAATCTACTGTCAATATTCTAATAAAATAGTAAACCCTCAAATTTAAATTAGACAACAGTAATACAGTTTTGAGACATTTATTTGGTGATTACCTGGCTTGATTCAACATGAAATTCTAAGATGACATTTGAATCATGATCCTTTGGAGGATGGTCAGCTGAACCTGGTGACAGACATATTGTGCCTGCTGCCAAAAAATCAGACTTAATAGGTTTGGTTGAGGTGGGAGGGCTTTAAAAGGATGGTGACCTAGCAGGTATCCCAGTTCTGACTTTCTGAAAGTATAATTTGCCCACAGATAGAGATATCTTAAAATATAGTTAATGGTGAAGTTGAATTTGTTAAAATTATTGCCCAGAAAACTGACGACTGATTTCAGATTCCTTCAAATACTAAATAAGATACAGAGCTGTAAAGGATCTTAGTAGTCATCTAGTTTTCAGGACCATGAATTTAGAACTAGAAAGGATCTTAGAGATAATCTAGTTAAATCCCCTCCTTCTATAGTTGAGGAAACTGAGACCTAGAGAAGTTAAGTGATTTGAACAAGGTTGTTGTGGTTGTTCAGTCATTTCAGTCATGTCTGATGCTTCGTGACTCTATTTGGGGTTTTCTTGGTAAAATTAATGGAATGGCTTGCCATTTTCTTCTCCAGCTCATTTTACAGATGAGGAAACTGAGGCGACAGGGTTAAGTGACTTGTCCAGGGTCACATAGCTTGAAGGTGTCTGAGGCCAGATTTGAACTCAGGAAGATTCATCTTCCTGAGTTCAAGACTGGCACTCTATCCACTGTGCTACCTAGTTGCCCCTTGATCAAGATTACATAGTTAGTAAGTACCAAGATATGAACCCAAATCTTCAGATTCCAAATCGAGGGCCTTTTCCATCACACCACAAAGCAGATAGACGGGTCTGAAGGTCCTCCTTATGTTGTTATGGTTGATGATGACAGTGTTATGTCTCTTCAAGATGGCAGCTCCATGCTTCCTATGGTTTTTACTGCACTTTCTTTGATGTAATGTAGTTCTTTCATTTGTGGTCAACCTGTGAAAGGTCATACAGGGCTAAGGGGTACCAAAGAGATAGCAAGGTACCTGGGAGACAACAGTTTCCCTGATGGTACTGGGTAAAGCTGGTTTTTTGAGTCCCAGTAGATCAAGATGAGAACTTAGTAAACCCATTTAAGGTCATAGAAAAGAGAGCCATTGCAGCAAAGTGGAAAGATTGGGAGATAGAGGATCTAATTTCAAATCCTTGCTATATTCTTTAGTACTTGGATGATCCTGAGCAAGTCATGTGGCCTCTTTAGGCGTCAGTTTCCCCATCTGTAAAGTGAGAGGGGTTGGAAAATATAGCAATAATTATAAATAATAAAATTATTAAAATTAATAGTATTAAATATTAAACAATAACAAAAATTATATTAGCTGTCACTTATATAGTGCATATTATGTGCCAAGCACTGTGCTAAGTGCTTTACAAATATTATCTCATTCGATCTTCATAACAACCCTGGGTGGTAGATGCTGTTGTTACCCCCATTTTTCTCATGTGCCTCTCTGCTAGGTTTCTGTGTGCACTATTCTCTCCTCTCCCCCATGGACACTGTATACTTTAGTTGGGAGGTTTATGGGCAGACTGTTATGTTCTGATTATTCTTGCTTTTCCCAAAAATACTATGGTATGATGATCCCTGTTTTTTGCCTTCTTGTTTAAGAAATGATTTATATTAAAGTAAAAAAGTTTTCGAGACTAATTTTGTGTTAATAAGAAGCATACCTTTGGGGGCTTAGAAGATACAGTGACAAGTAGTAGCAATATTTTCTTCCTTCCCCCTAAAAACCCAAGGTTATACCTGGGACTCTGAGAACAAGTGTTAGCCATGTTCACACCCATCTAGGAAAATATCCTGACCTGCCAAAGTAGGCATAAATGGAGTGAATGAGCCAGCTCCAGCCCAGGAAGAGCCTGAACCTGAAGTGATGGGGTCAGTGCCATACCTTGGCTATGTGAAAGATGAGTAAAATAGGATGATTGCATGTGAAGGATAATAAATATCTGGTATCTAGCATTAGCTTTGATTGATAAGCATTCAGATGTCAGTATGTAACTATACAGTGATAAATAACTGTGTATTCAACTGTACATGCAAAGGTGTTGGCATTATAGCTGATCAAGTTTTGATTTTTTTGTTGTTGTTGAGTAGTTTTTCAGTCATGTTTGACTCTTCATGGCTCCATTTGGGGTTTTATTGGCAGAGATATAGAATGGTTTGTCATTTCTTTCTTCAGCTCAAGTTTGCAAATGAGGAAACTGAGACAAAGAGGATTAAATGACTTTCCTAGAATCACACGGCTAGTAAGTATCTGAGGCCAGATTAGAACTCACGAAGATGAGTCTTCCTGATTCCAGGCCTGGCACTCTACCCACTGTGCCACCTAACTGCCCAACTGTAAGCCAGAGCTACCAAATAGTATATCTAAGCACATTAGGAAGACAGAATTTATTTACATCAGCTTTGCTTGCTTGCGCTGAGGGGCGGTTGAGATCATATGGTCTAATGGAAAGAGCACTATGCTCAGAATCAGGAAAAATCCTGAGTTTTAGTCCTGGTTCCTCTGCTTAAATACATATGTGACTTTGAGTGACTATCTTAAACTTTTTCTACGTCTCTAAAATGGGATTGGTTTCAGTTTTACTTGAGAATCCCTAATGCCATTCTTGTGGGGGAAAAGATGGCGAGATTTGGACAAATATGGAGGATTCAGAACTGATTGAATGGTCATACTCAAAGAGTAGTCCTTGATGGTTTGCTGCTGTCTTGGAAGAAAGTCTCTAATAGCATGCTTCAGGGATCTTGGGTTAACTCTATGCTCTTTAACCTTTTTAATCAGTGTTTGAGTAAAGATTTAGATAGGATACTTATTGAATTTGCAGATGCCACAAAGTTTAGAAGAGATAAGTAATACTTTGGATGATAGACTGGAACATTAGGCCAAATCTGATAAATTGACATTTAATAGGGATAAGCATTATGTCTTACATATGAGTATTAATTCAGTTTGGGTAGACTCTATGTCTGGCCCCACAAAAAGGTTCAAAGAGGAGGAGGTAGATAGAAATAGCTAGAATGATCAATCCCTGATTACCAACTTTTCCATCCATATTCCCCTCCTTCCTCCTATATCTTTTCTAATTGATTTGTGATTGGTCTATTTAAAATGTTTGTGGAGTCTGCTTATGCATTTGAAAGAAGTTATATCTTTTCCCCTCTAAAACAGTGCTTCTTAACCTAGGGTCAATAAACTAGTTTTTTAATAACTGTATTACAAAATAATTAATTTCTTCATAATCCTATGCATTTTATTTTATACATTTAAAAACACTGTTCTGAGAAGGGATCCATATTCTTTGCTAGACCACCAAAGTGGATGCATGGCACACTAAAAAAGGTTAACTCTTGCTGTATAAAACTGCCATGGGCAAGACTTTGATAGGGCTAGGTCTCTCTCACATGTGCCTCTTTGTTACTTAGGAACAAGGATAAATGGATGAAAAATTGAGTAGCCAGTAGGACTGATTGGTTCACATCATCTTTTAGCATGCACTACTGGCGGTTTTCATGTTATCAAAAGTCTTGGTAGAATTAGCTTTAAGGTATGCCTAACCTATGCTTCTATTCTTTGAGATGTAGAACTGAACTGATTTTTATTTTAAAAATCAATCTCACAACTGGGGGGAGTGGCTTAGGTGTAAGCATTTTGTATGAAAGTATATCTGGGGAGACTGGTGGACTAAAGAGGTCAAAAAGTGGCATGGAGTAGTTTAAAAAGCGAATTCAATCTTAGTTTGCCTTAAGAAAGGCAGAGTATCTGGTTCTGAGGTGGTTATCCCGATGTATGCTCCTATATTCAGACCATTAAGAATATTGCATTCAATTCTGAATTTTACATTTTAGGAAGGAATTTGGTAACTGGAGAGTGTCCAGAAGAGGGTGACAAGGATAATGAAAGGCCTCAAGGTCATGCTATACAAGAATTGGCTGAAAAAAACTTTGGTTATTGAGCCTATATCAAAGAAGACTTAATTGGTGCACTCTATCTTCAAGCATTTGAAGGAGTCATGTGAAAGATAAATCAAATTCTAATGGGCAAATACTAGAAATGTATCAGATTCAGAGAGGAACCACACATGAAAATAGTTATAGCTGTAATTTTTTTGTAACAAAAACTAAAAAAATTGAATGTCTGTCAACTGAGGTTTTTGTTGTTCAGTTGTGTCCAACTCTTCATGACCCTATGGATCATAACATGGGGTTTTCTTGGCAAAGATGCTGGAATAGTTTGCCATTTCCTTCTCCAGTGGATTAAGGTAAATAGGTTAAGTGACTTGCCCAGGGACACACAGCTAGTCAGTGTCTGAGGCCAGATTTGAACTCAGCTATTGACTCCAGGCCCAGCACTCCATCCACTGAGCCACTTAGCTGCCTCCATCATTGGAGTACCTTTCCATTTTCCTTTTCTTGTGATGCCAAAGAACTAGAGATCCTTGAATAGCTTTGTCCCCATCTTTATAGGTTTTCTTCCTATTCCTGATTAAAACTAAGGCAAACTGGACACCTAAAACTAGGGCATTTGATGAATTTCTGGAACTGTTGAAAGTACTCTTCTCAGCAGCACCATTGGTCATTGTTTACCAACTTAAATGTCATAATCGTATCTTTGAGAGGGCATTATAGTTGCCAAACGTCTTAGCACTGAAGTTAGTAGGATTTGTTAGAGGATGTTGTTTGTCAAGTTCATGAGATTTAACAAAGGTAAAATGGTCTCACTGTCAGTAAAATGGTATCACTGAATAACACAGATATTAGGTATGTTAAGTCAAGTCAACAAGTGTTTATTAAGCACTTACCATATGTCAGACACTGTGTTGTTCTGGGAATACAAATTGTTGTTGTTGTGTTTGTCCTTCGTTCTTGAAAAGGATCATGACATCAGGGAGATGATGACATGACTTACAATTGACTTTAATTTAAGTGAGGGAGGGCTGTGCAAGATCACCAGTCTCACTTTCTCCACCAGAGTCATCTGGGTCCAGTGACCAGATATTCATCAGGATGACTCAAAGAATACAAATACAAGCTGAAATAAAGACATAACCTGCCCTCAAGGGGCTTACATTCTATTGGAGAAAGACAACACATAAAAGTGAGCTGTCATGGGGGAGAAAATCCCAGTGGAAAGTTAGCAGTGTAGCCTAAGGAAGAAAGAAGACATGCTTGGGTGTCTTCTTTAAAATGGAAATTCTGGGAGGAACCAGCCAATGAAAGGGAGGGGCCAGAGGGAGCAAGTACTTCTAATATGGGAAGTCCAGGGCTGTAGTGACCTTCCAGCATGAGAGGATTCTGGGGCATTAATAGAGAAAGTCTGGAAAGAAAGTTGGGAATGCAGCATGCAGAGAATATCAATTTGGAAGCTTTATGGAAGATGTATTGTAGAGGCTAGAAGCAAAGTGACCAATCAGGACAAATATTAGGTGTGAGACAGAGGGGAGAGTTGAGGATAACTTATAAGTTTCCAGCCTAGGGGAATGGAAAAATGGTGGTACCCCCAATAGAAATATGGAAGGCAGCAAAAGGAGAGGATTGGATTGGGAGGTAGTCTGCTTTGATCATGTTGAGTTGAAGAGATCTACAAAGTATCTAGTCATATATATCCAAGAAGCAGGTTTTGATATAGTACTGGAGTTAAAGAAGAGAAGCTAAAGAGATAGATACAAATATTGGTGTCATTAGCATAGAGGAGATAGTTGAACCATAGGATCTCATGAGATAACACAGTATAGAGAAAAGAGAACCCATAATAAAAATCTACTATGTACATGGAAGTGGACGTATATATGTGTGTGTGTATGTGTGTATACACACATATATACATGTGTGTATGTACAGATACACACACACACATACTTATGCATGTTTATGTGTGTGTATATATGTTTAAAACAGCACTGTTCCTGCCTGCAAGGAGTTTACATTTTAATTATGGAAGAGGAAAGGGATCTGTTTTTTTTCCTTCAATCTCTAAGCTCATCATTTTTCTTTTAAAACAATCAAGAAATTGGATGATGAAGGAGCAAAGCGTGAAATCAATGCTTTAATGAGAATTTTATTCCCATCATTTGCCTGACACAAAAGCCTGAGTTGAACAGCATAAGAGCAATGGGCTCTGATTGCTCTATTTGCTGTCTGTATTGATATGGTTAGTATCTGTGAATCTTGTATTTGCTGCTAAAAGATGAAGATGAAAATGCAAAGTCCCTCCTACTACCTTTTCTAGTGTATCTCCTGTCCTTTTTTCCCAACTCTATCTGCTTGGTTGCCCATCTACTTGGTCATATGAACCATTGGTTTTCTTTAAATGTATTTATCTCCGTCTTCAACCCACTCAAAAAGGAGGAAACCAAGATCATTAACCTATACAGCTTTCATTTTTATTTGACAGTGAAAAGAGGCAGTGTGGTTCAGTGATAGAAGCTTAGAACAAAAAATTCAGAATGGAACCCTATTCTTGGCCCTACCATAGACCTCCTGATTTAAGGTCATCTACTGCATGCCCAAGTCACTCCTATCTGCAATATCTTCAAGAGGATAAAGGGGAAGGAACTCAAGAAAAGGACAATTTGGAGTTGGAAGGGTTCACCAAAGGGGAAAGCAAGAGAGTGTATCCAATGCAGGAGTGATGGTCTGGGGGAAAGCTAAGGGATGAAGATATTTGAGTTCATGGTAAGGATGAAAAATAGGGGTTAGAGTTGCAAGGCAAAGATAGAGGGAGAATGACAACAGATTTTGATCAGATAAAGGAACTTCAGAGTTTAAGAACATGGATGTCAGACACCTGTTGGTGACATCAAATCAGGGGTATGACTATGTAGCTATGAAAGATTGGAGGAGTAAGTGTTGGGAAATTTGTAGGCTGAGCAACTGGGAGGTGAAGATGGTAGGATAGGGTATCAATATGTATCAATATGTTGGCAAAAGTTGGAAAGGAGAAAAAGAGTAAAACAGGCACTGAAATCAATAAGGAAGGAAAGACAGTTTTGTAAAGGTTGGCAGACAATAGCTACCAGAATCCTGATTGAGTGATAAATACAGATGGAAAGAACCTGATAGAACAAGAGCTTACTGAGTAATGGTAGTAGCAGGAGAATCTTAAAGTGGCAATGGGAAATAAAGAATATTCCAACTCCCCATGCATGATCAGTAGGCCAGATAGTATGAGTAAAAATGCAAGCAATTCTGGAAAGGGTAGCCAGAGAAACTGTAGGAGGAAGACAGGTCTCAGTGAAAAAGCATGGAGGCAACAAGAAAGGAAAAGGTTTAAGATGAAAATTTAGTTTGTTACCTATGAGCATGTTAGAAGGGGTGAGTAGCTTTAGAGTGAGATGTTGGTTGAGGAGGATAAGAAAGATGTAAATAATGGAAGCAGCTAGTGAGGAGTCAGGGAATAGGGTTTAAATAATGGCACCCTGGGGCTCAGAATAATTGGGATGGAGTGGGGTATGATGGGATGTGAGGATATTAATCATTGAGGAATGAGCTCAGGAAGGTTATCATTGTGCATAATGGTTTGTTCTCAAGTGGAGTTGTCCCAGGGCATCAAGAAACTGTGTGTGGTTGGAAAGGGGTGAGGGAAGGAGCATAAAGGGGGCCTGATGGGAACAGGCAACTCCCAAGAATATCTAGGTGGCCGTAGAGGGTGCCTGGGTAACTCACAATTCCCTGTGCTTTGTGACCTGGAAGAACTTTCTTCAGTTCATAGTTGACATTCTTCTCTTGTCCAAGGGGTCATGCTTCTGAAAGCCATCTTCCTTTTCAAGAAACCATATTTCAGAATGTTTATCATCACTATGTTGCTTTCCTGTGAGTTCTGGATATACCCTCTACTAATTTAGTTTTTCCAATCCAGCTGAATGCACTCTATGCCTATCGGTCTAAACTCTCTGAGGACTTGATCAATTTTGGGGGGAGGAGAGGATACAAAAAAGAGAGGAGACAGGGACAGAATTTCTCTTTTTCCTACCCCAAGAACAATTAGAATAATTTCTTCTTAGATGCTTGGCTCCAATTCAACTAGAAAACTTGGCTTGAGTAGCCCTGCACAAGCCTGTTGTTTTTATATATAGGCGAGAAATATGTCTGATTCTTTTAGCCAATCACAAGATGTTTCCTTGTCATATCACCTGCCTTCTTCCAATAGTCAAAGCATTATAATCTATTCCAAGTAAGAATTTGTTCAAACTTTGTGGTGGAGCTATAGGAAAATTCTTTAACACCTCATTTACTTGGTGGATTGATGGAAATGAGATACTTGTGGTGTAAGTGCTTGTGTGTGAACTCACATGATTTGAACCCCTTTGAAAACCTATAGACTAGTCATATGAAAAAATGCTTTAAAGCACTATGGATTAGAGAAATGCAAATCAAAACAACTCTGAGGTACCACATCACACCTATCAGATTGACCAACATGACAAAACAAGAAAATGATAAATGTTGGAGAAAATGTGGGAAAATTGGAACACTAATGCATCATTGGTGGAGTTGTGAAATGATCCAACCATTTTGGAGAGCAATTTGGAATTATGCCCAAAGGGCTACCTTTGACCCAGCAATACCACTTCTAGGGCTATATCCCAAAGAGATCACACAAATGGGAAAAAGACCTACATGTACAAAAATATTCATAGCAGCTCTTTTTGTGGTGGCAAAGAATTGGAAATTGAGAGGATGCCCATCAATTGGGGAATGGCTGAGCAAGTTGTGGTATATGACTGTAATGGAATACTATTGTGCTGTAAGAAATGCTGAGCAGGTGGACTTCAGAAAAACCTGGAAACACTTGTATGGTCTGATGCTGAGTGAAGTGAGCAGAACCAGGAGAACATTGTACACATTAAGAGCCACATTGTGTGATGACTAATATTGATAAACTTAACCCTTCCTGGCAATACAAGGATATGAGACATCTTCAGAGGCCTTGTGATGGAAAATGCTATCCACATCCAAAGAAAGAACTATGAAAGTCGAATTACTATTTTTTTCTCTTCTGTTGAGTTTTGTTTCCTCTTTCTGATGGTTCCTCCTATTGGTTTTAATTTTTACTTACAACATCACTAATGTGAAAATATGTTTAATATGAATGTAAATGTATAGCCTATATCAGATCGTGTGCTGTCTTGGGGAGGGTGGTGGGGAGGAAGGGGGAGAAAAATTTTAAACTCAAAAGCATATGGAAGTGATTATTGATAAATCAAAATAAATTAATAAAAAAATCCAAAAAGAAAAAAGAAAACCTATAGACTACAATAAAGACTAGATTAAAAAAATGGACTATTTGTCAAAGATACTCTTCGAATCTAATGAGGAAAATGTGGTTCCATGATAAAGAATGAAAGAATGTGGGTCGGGGTGGCTAGGTGGCATAGTGGATAGAGCACCACTGACTCTGGAGTCAGGAAGACCTGAGTTCAAATCCACCCTTAGATACTTGACACTTAGTAGCTGTGCAACCCTGGGCAAGTCACTTAACCTCAAAAAAAAAAAAAAAGGAATATGGGTCAAACTCTTGTGAAGTCAATGCCAAATTGTGCAGAAGTGGTTGCATTAAAATGAGGAAATATTGCATGTAAATTTTTTTTAAAGATGTAGAAAGTTGTAAAGCTAATTGTAGGACAATAAATTTAATTGTTTTTACTTTATCTCAGTTAATTTGCACCCCCTGAAGGAGGTGCCCAATGACCAATGGCTGATGGATAGATGATAAAATGCTAAATTGTAAGTTTGAAAGGCCAAGTTTTATTTCCAGTTCTTGCACTGACATAGGATCAAAAGTATGTTAGAAGGGAGGAAATAAGGCTTTTCAAAAGTGATGTTGACAATTTTGTGTGTATGTGCAGACACATGGAAAGGAAGGTATTTATGTGGTCCTGAGAAATACATTGGAGCAGGGCTTAGGTCCCATTGGAAGAAGCGCAGGAGGAGAAGTGAGCTTTAGAATGGAGTAAAAAGTGCAAGAAGAGCCTAGTAAAGTGGTATTGCTCATAGTATTACTGAATTCAGGAGTCCTAGCAGAAACTGATGGTTTCAGAACAGGAGTTGAGATGAATCCAGCCTCAAGGGAATTCAGTGGAGTTCTGTGCTCTCCACTGAGAGCAACCTGAGAGGAAAAAGTGAAACAATTGACCTCACCTGGCTTGCTGAAGAGAGACACTTTCTCTGCTCCCCCGTAATTTTTTTTTCAGGTTTCTATCCCAACTATTCACCATCTGGAGGCTTAGGAGATAGAATTCACTTGTGTATTAGGGTAGAAAATGATTCTATTACTTTATTGCCTCTTGTTATTTACATTGTTTTTTCTATCCTAATTAAAAGCATTTGCTACTTTATTGGTGACTCTTACCTGGTGTGGTAATACAGTGTTATATTGGATGGGGACTTGCGACATGATTTGCATAATTGGCTACCTAAACAGCCATGGTGAACCTGGCTTTGCTGTCACATAAACTTATGTAAGGTTCTACTATGAATATTTTACATGGCTCCTATTTGTGAGCACTTGTAACCTTATGGAATTTTGTATGATTGTGGCTGTCTTGATGAGAAATGTAGCTGATTCTAGATTGTATATTTTCTTAGGGCATTATGCACTGTTTTTTTGACTTTTGGCTAGCTGCAAAAATTGGTTTTCTCCCTTTATCATCATCTATTCCTGTAGAATAGCATGACATTTCTACCCAGTGCTATGACCCAACTATTTAAACAATGGCCTTTTTAAAGAGACAGAGAGATTCTTGTAGCCATTTCTTCACCTTTGTTCTTGAATTATTTTTACATGAGATCCTTCTTTGATCTCTCATGATGGTATTTTTCTTTCTATCCCTCAGATTTCTTCCTCTTCACATTTCATTTGATCTTATACTATTCCACCAAACCATGGTTTCTCAGTAAACGACCCACTAACTAGAATTTCAGTTCTGCCATCTTAATTGACAAGGATCCAATTTGACCACAGGGTTGAGCCATGCATCTAATTTTTTTTAAAGTATAGAAGTGAGAGAGTGTGTTGAGAGGAATTTCTGGCATAGTCAATGGGCAAAATTCACTGGTGAGATATCCAGGCAACATGCCATCAAAAATATTCGACCAGGGAGAGTTGCTGGGCTGTGAATACCAGGGAAATGATGCAAACTTGTCAGAAAATGAGATTGGAAAAAAGTTTTGGGAGAATATAGCATTAATGAGAGGTACAGAATTTTATAGCTGGAAAAGACTTTAGAGATGATTGAATTCAAACCCCTCATTTTATAGATAAAGAACTTGAAATTTGGAGATGTTAAATATTCTGCCAAATTCACACATCTGGCTAGTGACTGAACCATTATGTTCAGAACCAGTTAAATAGTCTTTCCAATGCTTCACGCTGCTTCCTTGATATCAAATTAGTGAAGGGATGGATTAGTAACTTGTCACTGGTGACTGAGTGACTGAACAATTTGAGTGACCATATTTTTCACGGGGGGTTTGGGGTAGGGAAGAGTGGGAGGAATGGTATGTTGGTATGTAGTATGTGGTTTAATTCCTAAATCAGCCATCTGGAATTCAAAACTCTCTCTGTTACAGGAAAGACCTTGACTCCCACCTGACAGCAAAGAAACAAGTAATTAAAAACAAAAAGCTGTTAAAGATAGATCTGCCAGTTTGAAACACTCAGCTGATTAATTCTCAAATATGTAAAATTATGTTCTAGTTAATTCATTATTCCTGAAAGGCAGTTTAGCCTCTCTCATTAAGATGATTTAGTATAGGCTTCATGTTTCTTTCTTTTTTACTTGATTTTAGTTCAAGTAAAACAATGTACACAGGGTGAATAGACAGAGCTGGAAGGAACCCCAGAGGTGAGCAAATGTACCTCCTTATTTTGCAAATGGGAAACCAAAGATCAGAGCACTGAAGCAGCATGTACGAGGACACATGTAGAAGTAAGTGACAGGGATGGCATCTGAACTCAGGGCTTCTGATTCCACATGCAGCATTCTTTCCATTGCACCATGTTGCCTCTGTTAGGAACAATGAGGTTTCCAACAAGGAAGGATGACACTCTCAACTTTTCCAGGTGATCATAATCAAATATGGACAGTTAACCACAGGGAAATGCCTTTAGCACAACTACTCTCCTCCACTCCTTTAAACTTTTCAGTATCATTGCTCGTCCTTTCTATCATACTTCCTATGTTAGATGAAAAACCTCTTTCCTTCTTGCAGATGGAGAATTTTCTGTGCCCTTGATTGGGTCCCCTCCCTCCTTTTCCAAGTTTCTTTCTATCAGGCATCTTTATTTCTCCTTCACCATTGGTTATACCCTATCTGCCTATAAATATGCAGGAATCTCGCCAATCCATAAGGAAACAAACTTCCTTGATCTTTCTTCCCCATCTAGTTAATGTGCAATCTCTCTGCAACACCTTCACAGCATGTGAAAAAGTAATCAGAAGCCAATGCCTCCACTTCCTCATCACCTTTTCTCCCTCAGTCCTTTGAAAACCTGGTTTTCATCCTCACCACCTTATGTAAACTCTTCTGTTGAAAGTCACCAATGACCTCCAATCACCCAATCCCATTACCTTTTACTTAGCCCTCATCCTCCCTGACCTCTTTGCAGCATTTGGAATTATCAATGACCTTCTTCTTGATATTTTCTTTTTTGCTGGCTTCTGAAACATCACATTCTCCTGGATCTCTCCAGAGTGTACTCTAAAGTTCAATTCTTGATTCTCTTCTTTTTGCTCTCTACAATTTCTCTCTTGTCAGCCTTATTCATTCCCTTGACTTTCACCATATTATTACAGTGGAGATGATTCCCCAAATCCCATCTCAGCCTTTACCTCTCTCTTACACTCCAGAACACATATCTAACTAATTATAGATCTTGGATGTCCTACTGCCACCTCAAGCTTAAGATGTCCTAGCAATTAGACCTGAGTCTGAAGTAGAATGATGTGTCTTAGGGAGGTTTAGTGGTTTCTCCACCCACTGAAGATCTTCAGCAAACACTAGATATTGGGGATGCTGCAAAGGGTATTACTGTTCAGATTCAGCTTGAACTGGATAACTTTTCCAAATGTAAAATTCTGTGTAGCACTTTTGCTTGTTTTGTTAATATGTTTATTGATTGATTGACTAGATCTCTCTAACTTACCCAAACTCAAAGTTCTGGGGCTACAAATGAGATAATCCCACTCTCGTCACCCTGGGAGCTCTGAACAACTCTAACCTGAGTCAGTTCACTCCTCCTTAGACCACCTGGAGGGCCTCTTCTATCTTCTTTCCTCCTCTCTCAAGATGTCATTAATTGAATGCTTAAATTAGTGAAGACGTCTGATCAAGTTAGCCCACTTCAGCTTAGAACTCTTGCACTCAACAAATCTACCAGCCTCAGCCTCCCTGGCAGCAATGATTAGAGATATTTGCCACCAGCCCTGGTGTCAGGAACTGTCTTTACTATCTTTTAAAACCCAAATCAAAAGCCGTATCATTTAAGAAACTTTCTCTTATTCTCTCTTCTGCTCCAGCCGCTTTGCCTCAGTTTCTCATGTGTAAAACAAGGGAGTTGCACTGCATAATATCCATATTCCCTTTCAGTTTTATCTGTGATCCTGTGACTATGTGGCATAAAAAAAAGGCACATGGTATCCTTCTGCTTCCGTGGTGATGGTGCAAGCGCTGCCGAAATGGGAGCAGATGAGGTTTAAGAGCTCACAGTCTATAGATTTTCTATAAGAATTAACTTCACAATTGGTACTGTAAACATGAATCCCTGGTCTTCATAACAATGAAGAACTTGAATTTTATCTATCCTGTTTTTCTTATTCAGTCAGCATATTCTTTAATACCTGATGAATGACTTCACTGCAATTTTTGAGCCCTGGGAAAGACCACAGAAAAATGTTGGAAAATGTGACTTGATGATAAGAAACAAAAAAGGAAGCAAATGAGCGGTTCATTAAGTACCTACCGTGTACCAAGGGCTTTAAAAATATTATCTCATTTGATACTCACAAATATCTTGGGAGATAGTGCTATTACTATCCCCATTTTACAGCTAAAGAAACTGAGACAGTCAAGAAAACCTGAGTTCAAATCTAACCTTGAACATTTATTACTTTGTAACCTTAGAGAGAGGCTAAGTGGCTTGTCTAGGGTCATATACAGCTAGTACATGTCTGAGGTTAGATTTGAACTCAAATTTTGAAATTAGGCCCAGCATTCAATTCATGGTGCCACTTAGCTGCTTCCAAAGGACAAAAGTCTTGCAGGCTATATAAAAGTGCCATGCCTATATATCATATTTTCCTCAAGAAGAGATTTTGGAGGCATTAGATATGAACACTGAAAAGCATCAAAAAATGAAATTGATTTAATCTTAATAGACAGGAAACAACTAGTTACAGATGTGGGAGTCATGTCCTCATTAGATGTCTGTGAATAGTCAGACTATCAACTTGTTAGAGAAAAGATCAAATTCAATACCAAATTAGAAAAAAAAAGAATAAATATAGAAACTATGGTGTGCAATTAAAACAACTTGAAACTGGAGTATTTAAAGATGCTATTAAAGCTGAAAAATGTGAAATAGACATCTCCCTTGATGGAGATCAAAGGCGCCCTTCATGAAAGTGGAAGAGTGCAAAGCAAGAAAGCTTTTGCAAATTGGATTCTATAGCAGATCATGTCTTTATAGTCACTTCCTTGATTGAAAGGCTCAAAGAATATAGTCTTCTGCTCTGTTTTTTAATTTGTTTACTATAAAAAATTTAATTTGATAGAGCAAAATACTGTCATAAAGTTGCAGTTTTTAGCCCAAGATCTGAAATTTTTTTTAAAAAATATATTTTGGTACCTGTATTTTGATATAATAGCTACGATGTATATACCACTTTAAGGTTTGCAAAGTGCTTTAGATATATTAAGTCATTTGGTCCTCACAATAAACCCATAAGGAAGGTGCTACATGTATCATTAGCTCCATTTTACAGATGAAGAAACAGAAGCCCAGAAAAGTTAAGTTAAAGGTCACAAAGCTAGGAGTTGTCAGAGGTGGGATTTAAACCATATAAAAATACGTGTAGAACATTGGTATTATTAACATAGATCTTAGTTTCTGAGAGAAATCTGGAATCATTAAAAGAGCCTTTGCGTCTTAGTGAAGACAATCCAACCCACTCTCCTCCTCTTGCTTAATTCTGATCCAAATTCATTGTCCAAAAGTACTTCCTGTTCTCAGATATTCATACTGATGGACAGTATTTTTGCTCCAACTGAATGTCAAAATTTGGTCAATAGATTCTCAATCCATTTGATTTTTCCTGAGCAGGTGGTTAAGACGAAATCTTTTGAGTGCTTACAGCTCTTTCCTGGGAGGCTTTTATGTTCCAGTGTTTGCAACCAGCATAATGTCACCTACAAATAGGAACATGTGGTGGACATCTATGTCAGCATTTCTAAGAAATCCCTGTTCCATTTGGAACCTACAAAAGATTTCCTCTTTCTTTCTATTGAAAGACATTTAACAAACATGTCTCCTTTTTATGTTTTGATGTTTATGATCAGAGAGTAGGTGTTAAACAAGGTTATCATTATTTTTATATCTTTCAATGACTCTTGGTTTTTATGTATGAGTGAAAGATACTTTGTTGGAACAGAACCCTCATGGTGCCATTTTGCTCTACTAAATCAAGTGCTACACACACACACACACACACACACAAAGATCTTAGATTCTTTATATGCTTCAATCAACTATAATTGGTACAATGTAAAGAAACTAACCTTCCTCCAATTTTTTCACCTCGAATTCTCACTGTTAAATTAACTTCTTTGGTTTAGGACATTATTTCTCAAAGGTTTGTGATAAAAATGCCAATATGTGCTTGGAGAGGAAAAGGATTGCTTTGAATCAATTATTATTTGTCAGAACCTTCTCAAAATTGTTCTCAGCACTTGACATTTCCCTCACCGTAACAATCTATTGAAGAGGTTATCAAAATTTACTGTGTCCTGTGTAAGGTGCTGAGAGGAAAATTTCGGAGTGTCCTGCCAGAAATAACAGATTTAAGTAATAGCACACTAAAGAGATTACACCTGAAATACATTGTAAACTGCTTTGATTTACAATAAGGTGACAGGTTTACCACCAGGATCTAAATTGAGCTAGTCCCTTCACGTGTTTGAACTAGCAAGTTGTGAATGCTTTAATTGGCATCCCCACAGTAAGTTTGGAAGAATTTTTACAACCCCACGAAGGCATCAAGAACCTCAGGAGGGGAGAAATTGAAATACTGTATGAAGATTTGAGAAATGAAGTTCATACTTGTGGCTGTTATTAAACTTATACCACATAGACTAGATTTATTTTTCATGATGATTTAAAAATAATGATTTAAAAAATTATAGGTACTGAAAAATAAAGGTGTTACAGTATATGTGAATTTAACATTTTCTCCATTTCATAAAAATAACTTACAGACAATTAGTTCTTTTGTATATAATGTGTATCTTTTCCCTCCCTCCAGTCTTCTTTTAACTGTGATTAGACAAAGGAGGAGACAAGAGGTTTCTGCTGCAATGTTGCCCTGGTCCACCCATTTAGAAACCCTATTCAAAAAGGAAATGAAGTTACATGGCATGGCTTCTTCTTGGAGAGACAATGCCAGCTGGCTCTTTTTTGTGATCCGGGTTTCATTTTGGAGATATTTACTTTCCATTTTTCTATTAATATATTCTTGAATTTCTGCGATGTTGATTAAACCCATTCTGGAGATGATATAGATATATTTATGAATCTATCAATCAATACAATTAATGCAATTAGAATAACCAAATAGAGTTCATTCAAGAATTTTCCAGCATTTTAATGTAGTCACTTCTAAACATTAGGTTTATAACATGTCAATCTTCTCTATGTATAATTCCTAATGGCATTCAGTATAGTTACTGACTTGTCTGATAAAAAAGGGTTATTGGTAGACTAATAGAGCTATAATAATGATGATGATAGTTCACATTTGTATAACATTTGACAATGTACAAAAGTACTTACCCCACAACAACCTTGTTACGTAGGTAGTATAAGTATTATCATCCTCTTTTTAAAGATAAGGACATTTAGCCTTGGAGAATTGAACTGTCCAAAGTGACACAGATCCTTCAATCATATTACTGAAGGGATTTTAGAGGTAATCTACTGTATTCTCTCCATTTTACAGATGAGAGGTCATACAGTGAACAAATGACAGAAAACAACCTACCAATATCTAACACAGAAAACAATTTGTTTAGAACTGTGATTTCCTTGGTGTGGGGAAGCAGTCTCACCAATTCAGATCAGCAACTCTTTTATCATTTAATTTAGAGAGTTGCTTTGGGTATTAAGTGGTCAAGCAACTTGTCTAAGTTCACAAAGCTCATTTGTATCAGATGAATGACTCAAGCAAGGTCTTACTCTAAGTCCAGACCTCTTTTTTGTATTTGTATTCCCACCACTTAGCATGGTACCTGGAACATAGTGGGCACTTAATAAATATTTATTGCCTGACTTGCCTATCATAATTCCTCTCATAATGATAGTAAAACAATTATCAAATTTAATATAAAACAGAATTACTCAAATGTCCTCTCTTATATACCCCTTCCTTCAAATGCTTATCCCATCCTTTCTTCCTGATTTCCAAAATAAACATTCTTGCTTTTTCATAGAACCATATAGACCTTCCCCTATAATCCTGAAATTGAAAGAGACCTTGAAGATTATCTAATTTAATCTCATCTTTTTCCAGATGAAGAAAGTATAGCCCAGAGAGGTTGAATTGTTTAAAGTCCCATAGCTAATTACTGGCACGAATATAACGAGGTCTCTAGGTCTCCAGTGTGGAAAAAAAAATGAGGAATAAAAATGGGATTCTCATTTCCATTCCAATCTTATTCAATGGGACGCTCTGTCCAAGAAGGTGTGCTAACTCCTGGGACAAAAAGACAAAACCAATCCCTGCCCTAAAGGAGCTTGTATTCTACTTAGAAAATATCACATGTAAACCCTTAATTGTGCTCTGTGTGTGTGTGTAAATTGCCACAATTTACCCTCAATTGTACTTTAATTCACCTACATCAGTTTCAGATTTAGAAGACACCTCAGAGTATCACCAATCAATAAAAGAAAAAGAACCTTCTCTATGCTATAGCCAACTAGTGGTCATCCAGACTTTACCTAAAGATGTATAGTGGGAGCCTATTACTTCCTAAGGCAGCCCGTCCTGTTTATGAATAAATGAATTTATTATTATTAAAGCATATTTATTAAGCACTTGGTATGTGTAAAGCTCCATATTAGGCACTGAGGTCAATCAGTCATCCAACAGGCATTTATTAAATGCTTATTATGTGCCAGGCACTGTGCAAAACATTGGAGATACAAATACAAACAAAAGAAGTAGCAGTCCTAGCCCTCAAGGAACTCACATTTTAATGGGAGAAGACAACCCATAAAAGGAAACCAAAGTAGGGAGAAGGGAAGATATCCACCATAGGGCATGATGGAAGAGTCTGAATTGCAGCTTGGTGAGAAATAAAGAGATGATTGGCCTTTAAATAGAGATTCTAGGAGGAACTATTTAATGAGAAGGAAGGGCTGTAGGGGCTGGAGGTATTTCTGACCTGTAAATTCCAGGGCTGAAAGGATCTTCTAGGTTAAAGAGTTTTCTAAGGCACAAGGGAAGAATACAATTGTAGCCTGGGGAGAAATAAAGAGGTGGTTGTCCTGGGATATAAATAGAAAAGTAAGACAGTCCCTTATGTCAAGAAACTCACATTTGAATGAGGGAGACAACGTTTATGAAAGGTTTTAGCTACAAGTCAGATGGAAAGGTCTCATGGTCTTGTGGCAAGACATACCTCCTCTTTCATGTCTTTTCCACTGATAAAATCATATCCGTTTCTGATGTTGTAACATTTGATGGTTCTGAGGACCTTTGTCCTTCTTTTCTGGGTCCTCAGTAGCTGTGACTGTAGCACCTGTAGAGCAGTTGCCAGGCTGCATCTCTGTAGAGAGTACTCCCTGAGATGATGACTATAGATTCTAAGGTGGAAGCATTGCTACTCCCAAGACTTTTGGATTCAGAGACCCGGGCTGTCTCCATCAAGGTCTGATGGAAGATTGTGGTCAAGGTGGAGATAGTGGTTCAATTTGCCTAACACATGTTGCCTCCTATACCTCCCTTAGGGTTCCTTTGATACTTCAGCTAGGCTGGCTCGCCTGCTCAATGGGTGCCAGCTGGGTGATTCAAATTGTTAGAAGTCTTTCCTGAACACCAAACCTACATTTTTGTGCACACCCACTGCACCTGGTTCTATCCTTTATAGCCAGGTGCAGTAAGTCTAATTCCTCCTTCAGGTGATAGCTCTTCAAATACTTGAAGATAGCTTCTCATCTTAGCTAAATATCATGAGCCTCTTCAATAGATATTCACACAGCATGAATCTTGTACTCTTCTTGGTGACATTATAGCTTTCAGTGTCCTTAAAACACAAATTTCTCAGAAATGAACACAATACTACAGATGGAGTCTGATGAAGGCAGGGAAGAGCACTAGCAGAACAATTATCTGCTTATTCCTGGAAGCTATAGACCTCTCATCATCAAATTACCTTTCATGGCTGCCAGATCACATTATCCTCATATGGAGTTTTCAGTCCACTGATCAAAATACTCAAATGTTTTTTTTTCCCCAGACAAACTATATAACCATGCCTTCCCTAGTTTGTACTGACAGTCCATTTTTTCAAGCCAAGTATAAGATTTTATATCCCTATTAAATCTTGGTGCATACATTTAGTCCAATGCCACAGCCTGTTATGATTTTGATTCTACTCTTATGGAACGTTAACTGTCCCTTCCAGCTTTGTGTCATTGGTAAATTTGATAGTTTGTGTCTGACACAGCTAGGTGACTGGATAGAGTGCTGAACCTGGGGTCAACAAAACTTGAGTTCAAATCCAGCTTCAGATTCTAAGTGTGTGGCCCTAGGCAGTTCACTTAATAAATGTCTCCCTCAGTTTCCTCAATTAGAAAATGAGGATAGTAATAGCATCTAACTCACAAGGCTGCTGTGAGCATAAAATGAGGTAATATTTGCAAAGTGCTTAACGTAAAGTCTGGTACATAGTAGGCACTTAATACATTTTTATTGCCTTCCTCTATTCTCTTTATCAAAGTCATTGATAAAAAATATATAATATATATATTGTGTATATATAATGTAATATATATGTGTATATACAATACACACACACACACATATATGTATGTATATATGTGTGTATACATATACATATACACATACATATACCTATACAGCCCAAAGCCGAGCACAGATATGTAGGGCACTTCCTTCATAGTTAATGTTGAGCCATCAATGCTCTTTGGGAATTCAGCTAGTTTTGAAACTATCTAATTTTACCATTTTCAGCCCTCAGTTTCCATACAAATAGAATGAGAAACTGTATGAATTTTTTAAACATTTTATGTTAATTATATCTACAACATTGCCCTAATCTAACAGTTCAGAAACTCAGTCAAAAAAAAAGAGAACTAAAGTTCTGGTATGACCAGCAGTACTTGCTGAATCTATGCTGACTGGCTCTTTGTGAACATTGCTTCATTTCTTCTCTGTGCCTCAGTTTCCTTAACTGTAAAATAGTGATGATCTTAGCAGAACCTACCTCCCGGGGTTGTGGTGAGAATCAAATAATATAATATTTCTAAAGCGCTTGGTAGGTGACTGTGTTTAAATTAGTGTTTAATAAATGTTTATTCCCTCCCTCTCTCCCCCTCTGCATCTTTGCTGGAAATGGTCAAATTTTCATCACCAGTTCTTTCCATGTCAAAACTGGTTTTTGCTTTTCCGCTGTAGCCAACAAGTTGTTATTGTCTGAGGCTTCAGCTTCCTTGGCTTCACCAGTGACGTTACATGACTGGGCTAAAAAGGATCACATCACCTCCCTTTGTTGCTTTTACTCAGTAGTCCCTAGCGATGAACGTTGCTGCTTGATATCATTCTGTGCGTCAAAGGTGGCCTCGTTTGTTTGATGACCTCTTATGGTAAGGAGAGGAAAAGCCTGAGATTGACACTTTTTAGCAGTGAGTTGGCAGAGCCAGGGGCCGGGTTATACAAGGCTGATCCCTGTTGTCCCATAGAAGGCCATGGTATTTGTGCCCCTGCCTTGCTTCCGCTGTCTCTGGACAGGGATGAAAGACAGCTCCTTGACCAGCAAGAGTGACTTTTATTTATATAAAACTTTAAGGCTTGGAAAGCACTTTTCTCATGACAAGTCTGTTTCACAAGCATTTTCAAACTCATTTTACAGACAATGAAATTGTCACATAGAGAACTGATTTGCCGATAGTCATACCGATCAAGCCAGAGCCAGAACTCAAACTCAGGTCTGTCTGACTGGGCCCATCCCACGTGCCTTCCAGTATATTCCAACATATTACTTGGCTTCCCCTGCCAATGTGGGAATTTGTTTTTGTTCAACTATGGAAACCAATTACTAAGGCTTTGTTTTTCCTTTTTCTTTTCCCCATTGTGGAGGTAGAGGTAGGTGGGAGGTGGGAAAGAGAAAAAAATAATAATAAAGGATTTTTAATTGAGAAAATAAAATGAAATTCAAAATTACAAATGTGTAGATTACTAAGTTATCTATTTTTTTGGGTGCATGTTTAGTTTGGTGATATATTGCTTCAACTATGGATAATAAGATCATTAAGCTTGTCAAGGTTTTCTCTGTCCTTTCTCACTCCCTGCAGCACCTACTAAAGTATTTTGCAAGAGCTTGGTGCTGACTGGTTGGTGAACCAGCTGCAGTGATACATGATATTCATAAAGAATGAGCTGGCATTAGTTAATGGTGTATCTGCTTACTTTGGGCATAGTCCAGGAGACGTACAATGTGAGCCTGCTGGACGGAGAGCTCGTTCAAATTTGTTTGGAACTAGGGCAAATACCAAGTAGCATCTGACCATAGTATTCTAGCATCTCCCTTTCTTTTCCATCTCTCCCCCACCATATACAACACTATCTTCTCTGCTTTGTCCCCCTCTGTTCTGCTTTCCCCCCTCCTCTCTATTTTTCACTTTTATTCTTTTCTTCTTTCCTCCTACCCTACTCATGTCTTAGGCTTCTCTGAGAGGTCCCTGAGGCATTTATGGGCCTCACAACTAGAGTCTGAACTAATTTCTGCTTAGCAACCCCCAAGAACTTCATTGACATGATGTAATATTATTGCCGCTAACTCAATCTTCAGAGAATGGCTAAGCATTGTATACACACCCACTCATATTCATACACATGCACATACATATACACATGTATGAAGTTCACAATTATCTCTGGTTTCTATGGTGTGCCGAGTTCAGGGATTTGGGGAGTTGACTATATGTGAACTCTGGAAAGAAACCAAAGGGTGACCGTGGTAAGAGCAGCAATAGCAATTGAGCCTTATAACATTTTCCTCATTCATTCATGCATGCATGTATATGATAAATTATTTCCCCGTTTTATATTCTACTTGACTGTTCTTTCTTGTGTGTGAGGTAAAAATTGCACTCATTTGCATTATTATTGATGGTTTCATTAAATGTTATTAAAACAAGTTCATAAGTATCCCATAGTAGAAAATAAGTATTTGTCGGGTGTGTGTGTGTGTGTGTGTGTGTGTATGTGTGTGTAGGGGAAGGAATGTGAAGTAGATGTGTCTAATATAAAGATTATTAGAGTAGTAACCATCCAAGTCTACTAGACTAGACAAGCTTCAACATGACAAGTGCTGGTTTTGAAAGCTGGAGGAGCTGGATTTGAACTCTGGCCATGTTACTATTTGTGTGACCTTAGGCAAGCCAGCCATTCAACCTCTCTGTCTTCAGTTCTCCTTGCTTGTAAGATGAGAGGGTGGGACCAGGTGATCTTTGGGGTCTCTTCTAACTCTGATTTCTATAAATCTCTAAATTTCAGATTTGCCCTTAATAACCTGTGGAACTATAGACAAGTTATTATATGACCCTGTGGCAGTTAAGATAGGAGATAGGATTAGAATCACAGGAGTGTTCAAAGACCACTCAAGAGGACAGATATGATCTATGGATTGGAGTCAAAGCACTCATATTCAACCCTAACTAGTACTTGTGTGACCTTGGGCAAGTGACTTAACTTCTCATGCTTTCATTGCTTTATCTGTAAAATGAGGGGGTTGGGTTAGATGGCCAAGATTCAATTTTTTATATTTTTCCAGTTCTTTTATTGTTCAGGTATTTTTCAGTCATGTCTGACTCTTTGTGATCCCATTTGGGGCTTTCTTGGCACATAACAGAGCGGTTTGCCATTTCCTTCTCCAGCTCATTTTACAGATGAGAAAACTGAGGCAAACAGGGTTAAGTGACTTGCCCAGGATCACACAGCTAGTAAGTGTCTGAGGCCAGATTTGAACTTGGGAAGAGGGGTCTTCCTGACTCCAGTCTTGGCACTCTATCCACCACACCACCTAGTGGCCTTTCCAGATCTAAATCTGTGTTACTCTAAACTCTCTCAAATCCTCTAGAAATTTAAGTTCAGCCACCATAAATAAATATATACACCAAATAAATACACCATAAATGTCATTTTTGAAAGGTGATATCAAAAACTGATTTTGTGTCATCAATTGAATTTTCATTGTTCCCTTCACTCCCCTTTTTCTTGCATTGGGAGGTAGGAAGGGGATGAAATTTTTAACATCTTAGTTGAAAAAGTAGAAAGGTACACATGAGGTTAATTGATTTGCAGAAAGAAAATTGAAAGTTGTCAACTTTTCTCGGTTGTAATTACAGCAAACACAGGTTTGCATTCAGTAAACAAAACAATTCTGGTCTCTTAATTTTAAATGTTGTATTTCACTTCATTTTTCACTCTGTTCATTTCTTCCATGATTTTTTTTTTTTTGGAGCAGGCAGCACAGAGCAAGATTTAAGTACAAAAAATGTATTTTTAATGATGTGGGGGCATAAAAGACATGACTCACTAGTCCTATAGTTCAGCCAATTTTATATAACATATAGTTGAAATACTTTGGTTATGATTTTAAAATAAATCTTATTCAAGCCTGAATTTTTATTGCATGAACCTAGTAACATGTGGTGATACCATATACCATGCTGTGTGATTTTTAAGAAAATATTAAAGGTAACCACAATTGAATGAACACATCAAGTGATTTTTTTTTAAAGGCAATCAAACAGATGTTAATTAAAATCCAGCTGTGTGTGAGGTACTGCACTAGCACCACAGGGAGAATGACAATAATAAAACAAAGTTTACAAAGCACTTTGCAATGTGGAATGTTGTTATACTCTCTGAACTTAAGGATTTTACAGCCTTATTGGGCAGACAAGACTTAAAACCCTGAAAAGTTAACTAGCACCAGAACAACTAAATATATATGGAAGAGAACAAAATAAGGGAATCATCAATAACATCTGCAGAGTACTCACTATGTGAAAAGACACTGTGTTTTGAGCTAGAGATACAAAGACCCAATCGATCCCCTTTTCCAATTAAACAGGGGATATAAGCAGTAGTAGTGGTAGCAATTAACGCATGTTGCTTTATTAAGATAAATAATTTTACACCCACTTTTTCATTTGTTCTTCCCAAAAAAAATCTTCGGGAAATCATCATTATACTCATTTTAGAAATGAGGAAATTAAGACTCTCCAACTGAACAAGTTGCTCAAGGTCATATAGAAAGTGGCAGAAACAGATCATCTGACTCTGAGTATGATCTTTCCACTACAAGAGATCTAGTCAAAGTCACACTGCCTCTCAAAAAGAAGATGGCAGTATATCAATTAATCAGTCAGGGTTGTATTTAGCAAATGGTATAGTCGATAGGTGGAACAGGAGTTCAAAGGATTGTAATTGCTTTCCCCCGACTAAGATACTTTACTGTTCTTTGTATTCCATATATTCCATACTACTGGGGATAGGGTTGGGGGTGGGAAGAAATCAGCATAAGAATCATATTTGAAGACTAATCAATAATGATATGTGGCCATTCTATCTTGATCATGACACCTTCAGGTTTCACACTGAAAAAGAATGCAGTCACATTGATTTCTCCCTTTCCTGGCCTCTTCTTGCATAAATAGTCTGTACTACACTTTGGGCATCTCTCGGACACTAATGTAATTATGGATTATATTGTCTCATATTGTTCTCCAATTACTTCATATATACAAGTCTTCTTCCCTAACTCAAATATAAGATGAGAGTCTCTTTTCCTTCTTTTTAAACCCATAGCACACGTCATGTGTTGGATGTTGAATAGGTGCTCATTAATAAATTGTAAGCTTTTTTTTTTTAACCATATTCAGAACCAAGTGTCCAGGATTACACAAGAAAAGAGCCTGGCTCTTTTTCTAGACATTTTGAGTGGGTGGTGATCATCTCCTGACCTGTCATGATACTTACTCAATTTCCTGGTAATTCTTACATAAGACATTTCTTCTCAGAAGTATCATATCTGGAAGGTATGGCTTTTGATCCAATATTATGGGTGTTTGCCCAGGCTGTTTGCTGAAGGAATTTTGATTGCAAGTAACAACAGAAAGAGGGTTAGGGTGTTTTCAGCAGGTGGTTAACTTATGTATGAATTGTAATGGAACTAAAACCATGGTGTACTTTCTTCAGCACTTTTTATGGTACAAGAAATAAAATTATATCAGAAGTAGGATGAAAGGAAAGCACATTCTAATCCTCTACCATGATACATTGAAAATAAACTCCATCTTTTGAGATTCTGTAAAATCATATCCATTTCAAGTTCAATTTCAGAAGCATAGTTCACTCATTCCATGCTAGAGAAGGGTTATGGAATATAGCAAATCTCTCAGGGATGAAATGAACCACTTGCTGGTAGTTGAACCTACTCACAGAATGTAACTAAGTGGACCAAACCCACAAACTTTAGTAGTATTTAGGGAAGGAAAAGGATGATGATGACTGACACAGAGGTAGAGCTGGGAGCTTGCTTGTCTTAAGACAGAGAGAAATTCTTATTATACCTGCTTTAAAAAGCCCAGTAATTTCTCCTCCTATGGCCTGGACAGAATTTTTTGAACATGATGGGCTTGCCAGGCAACAATAATTATCCATACAGATAGATCAAAGTACAAATATTTTCCTCAATATCTTGGGAGTATAATCCCCCCCTACAGTACTTCAGCTGGGGATGGAAGTGAGGCTCATAGTTTATATCATACTGATGTCTAAAGCTGGCATGACCATTAGCTTCTGTTGGGCTAGAGCCTGTGACCTGGGCTGGCTCCTCAGGATGAACACAGCTGAGCTGGTTTCAATGCCCAGCCTGCCCAATTTAGGCTAGATCTCTGTGAGCTAAAGTTCTTGGCTAAGGTTAGACTCTCCTTCTAGAATAGAAGTAGATGAACAAAAAGGCCAAGAATCTGAGCCTCAGGTAATCAGGAGGACCTAAGTCTTCCCCTGCTTACCTGGTCTTATCAGCAGCGACTGGAGTCATCTCACTCCCCTAGATGCAAATGCAGCAAAATCCAAGCCGTGGCTTGTGCTGACTTAGGGTATTTTGAAGACGCCAAAATTTCTAGCTGTGTAAACAATGGAAAAAAGCTTCTTACAACAGCATGGTAGGTCAAGGCAGAATGTCCATATGTGCTCCAGTCCTAACAGTTTTCCCAGAAGCAGCTTCCTAATGTCATCCAAATGGATAATATCATCTTGGAAAGCTGATAGGATTCTACACGTGCACCAGATCCCCATTACGTGATACACTCACCTTGGGCAAATGATGTGACCAATACTAGTAATGGTGGTTTCCAAAGGTTTGTAAATTAGAAAACTTAATTGGATCTGGAGGGAATAAACCTGGAATTGAGTCCTAACTCAGTTGTCAAAATCATTAACCTCTGTAGGCTTCTGCTTTATCGTCTGTAGAAGGATAGGACTGGAGGTCTGTTCTTATTCTCAAAAAGCTTATGACCTTCCGATTTTGTAGAGATTCCTCAAGAAGTGTGAGTGAGCCCTTGAAGGAAAAGACAGAGACATTGGACAAAAATTCACTGAGGAGGGTGTGCTTATCATTCCATTGTCCCTTGTGTGATCTACAAAGGTCTCTACTTTGTTTGCTTAAGTCTCTCAACATAAACTAGAGGTGGCTTGGTATAGTGGATAAAGAGTGGGCTTAGGAGTCAGGAAAAAATAGATTCAAATCCTGCCACTGACTCCCTACAGGCTATGTCACCCTGGATAACTCATTTAATTTCTCAGTCCCCTGGGCAAGTCTTCAAGACTATCCATTTTAAAATACGTATATTGGTAGAGGGAATTTCGTCAGACAGAATTCACTATGCCAGTGAAATAATATATCCAGTCCAACTTTCACCCCCACCATTACCTCCCAAAATGCATATTGGGATTTTAAAAGTAATGTCAGTGACATTAAATTGTTGCGTGTATCACCTGATAAGGTCCTTAGAGATTATTTAGTTATATAAGTTTATACATTTGGTTATATGTTTTATATATATATATGTTATATAAGTTATATAGCAAATATATGTATATTTAGTTATATAAGTCTAACCCCTTAGTTAAAAAAAAAAGAAGTTCCAGGAAATGAAAATAACTTGCTCACAACTGCATAGTAATTTAGTAGAAGCCCCTGGTTATAGAGTCATAGAATCTCAATTGGAAGGGACTTCAAGCCATGACTGAATAGTGACCTCTACTATAAGACATTTGACAAGTAGCCATCCAGCCTCTATTTGAAGACTTCAAGTGAGAGAGAGCCTGATACCTCCTGAGGCAGTTTATTCTACTTTGAGACAGCCCTAAATATTAGAAATGGCAGTCAGGTGGTACAGTGGATAGAGCGCTGGACCTGGAGTAAAGAAGAACTGAGTTCAAATCCAGCCTCAGACACTTACTAGCTGTGTGACACTGGGTAAGTCACTTTACCCTGTTTGCCTCAGTTTCCTCATCTGTAAAATGAGCCGAAGAAGGAAATGGAAAAACACTTTGGTAACTTTGCCAAGAAAACCCCAAAAGGGTTCATAAAGAGTCAGTCATGAATTAAATGACTGAACAATAAAAATTATTAGAAAGTTTTTTCTTTACATCAAGCTTCCATTGACTTCTCTGCAACTTCTACTAGTACTTGGTTATACCCTCTGGGACCAAGCAAAACAGGTCAAATCTGAACAACCATACCAAGCTCTTTGAACAGATCTTTCTAGGAAATAATCTCCAGTCCATAAAGGATTTTGCTCAATAAGAAACAACCAGCATACATAAAATATGTTTAAGTATTTATAGAATTATTGTAGCTGTAATGGACCTTTTCTGGGTTATTGTCCATGGAATGCCAATTGTGGATTTACCCTAAAACTCTTTTCTAGGCCCTTTCATTGTCCCTCTTCATATTTTCTTAACTGGTGCTTTCATCAACTTTAATTTATTCAATATTTGTGTCTGCAGATGATCACAGATCTATATAATCTGCCTTAGTTTAAAAAACTGTCTATTGGACATTTCAAACTGGATTTTCCATAGGCAGCTCAAACTCATCATGCTCAAAACAAAATCCACTACCTCCCTTCCCATCCAAGACCACCCTTCTTCCAAATTTAGCTTATTTCTTTCAAAGGCACCACCATCCTTCCAAGGCACTGGAATTCAAAACCTCACTGTCATCCTCAACGCTTCATGATCTCTTGCCTAACATTTCTAAGCATTTGCCAAATATTGTCCCTTTTACCTTTACATAATTTTGCACATTCTTCCTGTCTTTAGCTTAAGACATATTCTAGCCTGAGAGATGCATCAGACTGGCACAATCTTTTAGCCATTTCAACTCTTTATTTAGTATACTTCAGTGGAGGGGAGTTGGAGAAGTCATAAGGACAAAAGCAAAAGCAGATGTGGTGAATGGGGGAGGGTGGGTAGGACATAAGTCAGAGGCACTGATGAGGTAGAAGGCCGAGGGTGGGATTTCTGGAGGAGGAGGAAAGTCACTGTTGAAAGGAGTCAGCTGGTCTGGTCTCTGTGAAGCACCCCACAGTATTCTAGAGAGTTCTCTCTATACTAGACCTGTGAGTAAGGTTTATGGACCTAGATGAATACTAATTCCACTGACCAAGAGAAACTGTAGTGGGGGGGGGGGAGGGGATTCACTTAGTCATGGTTTGGGTAGGCTTGGGATGATGGTTTTTGGTTTAGCCGCTTTTAAGAGTGGGGTGAGCCTGGATGGACCTGGGGGCATGTGTACCTTCTGAAGCCACTCTCTAGGAGTTTCTTCCATCTTTGTATTAAGATACTTTCCCTACTCTTCACCTAAACAATCAATATACCATTTTGGACTTTCTTCACCTTTTGCCTGGACCAGTAGTGGGGAACCTGCAGCCTCGAGGCCACATGTGGCCCTTTAGGTCCTCGAGTACATCTCTTTGAGTGAATCCAAATTTCACAGAACAAGTCCCCTTAATAAAAGGATTTGTTCTGTAAAACTTGGACTCAGTCAAAAGGCCACACCCAAGGACCTAGAGGGCCACATGTGGCCTTGAGGTAGTAGGTTCCCCACCCCTGGACCCTGGACTGATTCAAAAACCTCTTAATTGGGTCCCTACCTCAAATCTCTCTTCTCTTGAATCCATCCTCCAGACTGCCACCAAAGAATTTCTTAAAATGTAGATCTGACCGTATCATTCACTTACTCAACAAACTATAGCAAGTTGCTATCACTTGTAAGAGTATAGCCCTCCCCAGCCTTATCCTAGCTTATTTTTTTTTAAGATTCATTGAACCTTATCCCCTTTCATGTTCTCTATGGTCCAATAAAGCTGACCTTAATGTGCCTTAGACAAGATAGTACATCTCTTTTCTTTGTCCCTTTAGACAGGCTGTCACCCGCGCCTGGAATGTACTCCATCCTTACCTGTGCCTCTTAGGATTGCTAGTTTAGAATTTTCAGATGAAAAATCAGTTTCTATATAAATCCTTTCCTAATCTCCCCAGCTTCTAGTTCCTTTCTTACCACCTCACCTTGTACGTATTTCATGTAGATCCTGTACCTATATATGTATATATTGTCTCGCCTATTAAATGTAAGCTCCTTCGGGGAGAGACTATTCATTTTTGTCTTTGTACTCCAGGTGCCTAAAACACATAGTGCTAAAGGCACATAGTAGGTGCTCAACAAATATTTGTTCATTGGTTGATTAATTAGTAGAACTTGGGGATGTGGTGACAAAAATTAAGCAATCCCTACAATTCTGCCCTGAAGGAATTTACATTCTATTTGGGAATATAACATGTTGTTTTATTATAGTTGTTGTTCATCCTTTGTTCTTGAAGAGGACCAATGACATCATGGATCATGTCTTGACTTGGATGTGAGTTGGATTTAAGTGAGGCAGAGTTGCAAAAATTTGTCAGCCTCATTCTTTCTTCCAGAGTATTTAAGTCCAATGGCAGGACAAAAGTCAAGACAACTTGGTAATGGCCTGGGAGGCAGTGAATGACCTTAGCACATCTTTGATGTCTGACCAAGCTCTAAATATTCCACAGTGCCTGGAACATTGTCCTCTTCCATCCATTCTGCTGGGGGAAGTCTTCACATGCTTGAAGTAGACATACCCATAATTCATCTATGAGTCTGAGGGCTGTCAGTTACCCTCCACCTAGTTTAACCCATTTACAGAGACATTTTTATCAGGGTGTGCCACTGTGCATGCTACACCTTCTTGGAGCCACAGGTGAGAGTTGAGTGCCAGGTGAAGACCAAAGGTGGACAAACAGCCCTGAAAATGGCTTAGCAAGCCCTCTTACCATAAGTGTTGAGTTCTCCCCGAACACTCCATACATCCCAACAAGTACATATATAAATAAATATAAAAAAATCATACAAAGTAAATTTGGGGGGTGTTGTAGCAAGAGGGGAATCAGGAAAGGCCTAGGGTAGGAAGCATCTCGAGCTCAACTGTGAAGGAAGTTATGTTACTGTTGGTAATTTACAAAATGAGCTATAGTCATTTGCACCATCTGTCTTGTCTTTTGAAGGTCAAGCTCCCATGCTACATCATTCTTATCCTTGAATATTATACTAATAGTACACGTGTAGTTGAGAAAGGAGTCTTTGTTTATGTCTTGATCAATTCACCCTTGACCCAATTCCAGATAGCTATGTTGAAAAAAAAAGAAATAATTGCCTCACTGCCCTCCTTCATTTTGACCTTTTCCACATTGTCAGTCAGTCTTGTGCTTCTAACTTCTTTTGGTCTAATGGATTCCGAAAAGCTATTCGGGCAGTAACAGATTACAAATAACGTCTCCTTTTTTTTTCTTTTTTTGTTTTTGAACAAATGACTAAGAGGCAGGAGCAGTGAACTGGCAAGAGTGAACAAATGTGTCTGGAATTTACTATTGCCGTTAAATACTACTTACAAAATAAATTAATCTGATTTAGTGAAATGCATAAGTTATTTTGGACCATAATAATGAAGCACGAATGGTAAGTGGTTCATATAAATGGAAAAAAAACATGATTATCAATTGAAACCAAAGATTAGAAGACATGGTAAGAAAACACCTAAGTGAGTTTAAGTTGTCACTAATCATATAATAATTACCTCTGATGATACTGAAAGAGCTGGTGGATGGAAAGCCTGAATTACTGTCCGTGAGTTTTTTAAAAATCCTATTTAGGTATGATTTTTTTCTGCTTCTCTTTTCTTTTCTTTTCTATTTTTTTGTTATTTATTTGATTTTATCACTCTTTTCTTTTTACATTTTGAGTTCTAGATTCTTTTCTTCTCTCCCATCCCTCCCACACACACACTGAGAAGACTAACTATATCAGTTATACATGTGAAATCATGCAAAATATATTTCCATATTAGCCATATCGAACACAAAAAAACCCCAAGATGAGAAAGTTATACTTCATTTTCCACACAGAGTTCATCAGTTCTCTCTCTGGAGGTGGATAACATTTTTCCATCATGAGTCCTTTGGAACTGTCTTGGATCATTTTATTGATCAGAGTAGCAAAATCTTTCACAGTTGATCATCATTACAACATTGCTGTTACTATGTGCAATGATCTCCAGGTTCTTGCCATGTTTTTCTGAATTGTCTCCTCTCCCCTGCATTATTTCTTATAACATGATAGTACTCCATCGCCATCAGATGTTACACCTTCTTCATCCATTTCCCAATTGATGAGCATCCCCTCAATTTCCAATTCTTTGCCACCACAAAAAAGAGCTTCTATTAATATTTTTGTACAGATAAGTCCTTTCTCTTTTTCTTTGATCTCTTTGGGATACAGTTGTTGTGGTAGTATCGTTGGACCAAAAGATATGCATGGTTTTATAGCCCTTTGGGCCTAGTTCCATATAATTCTCCAGAATGGTTGGATCAGTTCCCTACTCCACCAAAATTTTATTAATGTACCTATTTTCCCTCATCCCCTACAGCATTTGTCATTTCTGATATATGTGAGGTGATACCTCAGAGTTGTTTAATTTGTCTTTCTCACTAATCAATAATTGTCTTTTCTCTAATCAATAATGATTTAGAGCATTTTATATGACTATAGGTAGCTTTGATTTCTTCTTCTGAAAACTGTTCATGTTCTTTGACCATTTATCAGTTGTAGAATGGCTCTTATTTTTATAAATTTGTCTGAGCTCCTTATATATTTGAGAAATGAGGCCTTGATAAAGAAACTTGTAATAAAAATTTTTTGATATTACTTCATTGTCTATGGTAACTTTTAGCAAAATGTAGTTTCCCTAATTATTTCTTTTAATTACTCCTGTTTTTGCTTTTGCTTTGTCTGAGATCATGATTGCTACCCTTGCCTTTTTGATTTTGCTCCAACCCTTTATTTTAACTCTGTGTGTGTCTTTCTGTTTCAAGTTAGTGTTATTCACAGCACATTTGTCTCCCTGATCACACAACCCTGAATATATTAAGTCCTTGATAGATGTTTGTCATACTCACAAACCCCCACCAAATCCCCAAAACTTGAATTGCCCTTATTTCTACCTTTCCCGCCTCCAACTCCCCTTGTCAGTACCATTAGAGATGGATAATGGTTGTGGTAACATAGAAGAAGGAGGGGGAAGGCACTGAAAAGTGAACTCTGAATGCTTTTGCTCTGAGCCAATCATTTTGTGACACAGATAAGAGGAATAGGGAGTGAGAAGCAAGGAGCAACAGTTCCCTAACATAGGGGGAAACAGGTGAATTCTTGAAGAATGAGAAACAGTATTAGAGACCCAAGGAACACCTTAGCCTTAGGACAAGTGGAGTTGGAGGAGGGAAGGGTAGGAATAAGACAATTCAAGCTTTGGGGATTTCCAAACAGCAACTAAAATCAATGTGTAGGAGGTTTGGACCAGCTAACTTTCTGCAGAAATTTGTTGGGCAGCATTGGCTATAAAGATTTCTCTTATCCTTTTGTTGTTATTATTGTTTAATGACTCAAATTCCTTAACAACAGCATCTCAGACAATGCAAGGTGGATGCATTTATTACTTTTTTTCACTTGGTAAAATGGTGGGAATAATAATTGGGGGAGGGTAGTGAAGAGACAGAGAGAGAAAGAGAGAGAATTTTAAAAGGCAGGGACAGAGATGCTCACTACATGGAGAACATGTTGAATGAGTTTTTAACCCCATTACTCAATAAACCAGACAAGAAAATTACTGGATCCCAGAAGTATATCTGAGCATGGTGAGTGGGTCTCCTCTCAACTGCATTGCTATTATTTTTAATGCTCTTTCTCCCTAGATTCACAGAGATCAATTTACAGTTATTTGGAAAGATTGTGAAGAAAGCCTCAACAGATGTGGTTTAAATCTTAAATTGGTGACAGCACTGTATTAAATGTGTGAACCTCACTAGAATAAAGAGTTGTTTAATTAGAAAACTAATTCTATTTGAAGATTAATGAAAAAAATATAGCTAACAAAGTTTTTGTCTACTGTCCCTACAAAATTTTATGAGGAATATTATGAATGGATTAGATTTTTAAACAGCCAAAGGTCATGCAAAGGAGCCTGGTTCCATGGGTGTTAAAGGAACAATCTGGAAATGTTGTTCAATTGTATCTGACTCTTTGGTACTTTGTTTTCTTAGCAAAGATACCAGAGTAGTTTGCCATTTCCTTCTCCAGCTCATTTTACAGATGAGGAAACTGAGGTAAACAGGATTAAGTGACTTGCCCAGGGTCACACGGCTAGTAAGTGTCTGAGGCTGGATTTGAACTCAAGTCTTGCTGACTCCAAACTTGGCACTCTATCCACTGTACCACCTAACTGCCCACAACCTGGAAATAAGGAATGATAAATTGTATTTGTGTTTTTTTGACTAATTGGCTACATGACCTTGGGTCAATCACTTGAATTTTGTTTCATATGTCTTTATTGAGGATTTAGATCACAAACTTAATGCGGAAAAGAAGGTTAAAGGTCATCTCATCTGATTCCCCACCCCTATCCCCCACTCATTCCATAAATGAGGAAACTGTTGTCTAGAAAAGTGAGTGGATTGTTTTGCCCAAGAAAACCACATAGAACCACATAGTTCCCGTAGAACCACAAACTCACAGTGACAGGAATCAAATCCAAGCCCTCTCCAAAGCAAGTAAGCAATGTTAAAAAAAAAAAAAAAGCCTTCAGAATTATTTTTATAAATGTGAAATAATAATGTTCACCATTAACTTATTCAGGAGCATCATTTTGAGCCTACCAGAAACACAAAAAGAAAGGGTCAGAAATTTCTGCAAATCAGGAAGGTGTCAAAGAGGTATTACCTAGCCTGCTTCATACCTTCCTGATTGGTTTCCTTTCCCCTTAACCATTGTTTGTTGGAGTAGTACCACTGACCCTGGGCCTAATTCCTCTTGAGAGAGTTAGAATGGTAACATAACAGGTGGCAAATCTCATTGAACCTGCCATCCAACAGAAATAGCAGTTCCTATATTAGGTGAATGACCTTGAGGTGTTTGATTAAATCATTCTCTGAAAGTGATATCAGTACCACGCCACAACATGCTTGCTGAGGAAATTCCCTCTGCTCTCAGCGTGATCAAAGAGGAGAATTTGAATGAGTGTTTGCAGAAATTCACTTGAAAGATGGCTGGAATGAAGGAATGAAATTCCTGATGAAGGAGTAAGACTTTTAATGCTAAAAGAGTGAGATTCTCTTTTTCCTTGGTCAAAACTGTCACTTCCAACTTAAATGACATGTTTTCCTTCTTCAGCCAAGTCTTCACTAAACTCTTTGGGGCACTGTTAGTAAGTACTGTGTGTTTCTGTATTTTGCAAAACACTCAAGAGTGTCGATTTGACCTTATCACAAAAGAAAAAAAAAAGTGGGTTTGTTAATGTTTAAAAAGGTCTAAAATCTTTATTTTAAAACCAAATGCAACTGATATTTAAATTGCTTTTCTTTATGATAATAAGTGATCTTTAAAGGCACACAACCTTCTCTCTCCACATTTTATTGTCTTAATTTTCTTAATGTAAGAAGTCTACTAAAATCTGGAATGTAACTCTTCCACTTTGGAACATTTCCTTCTGTCTTGTTTTTCTATGTCTTTGTTTAGGAACAAACTTGCTCTTTATTTGATTGTGTTTTCTTTTAAATGGAGACCTGTGAAATTTTCATGCTCTGCATAGTGTCTGTTCTGTCAAAATATTATTTGATCTTGTTCTTGAGAGGACTGAGATCAAGGTACTATCTTATACAAAGCATGTAGTGCTAATGCCCTTGTTCTAATGGTAAACTATTCATTTGGGGAGTTTTCATTCATAGCCTGGCATATTTTCCCTGGGCTACCCATTTGTCTAGCCATACTTTATTAGCAGTTCTAATACAGATAGTGCTCCAGATATGTTTTTGAGGTGGGGTGGGACAGGGTGGGACAGAAGGGTATGAAGTGTTGGGGAGACAGGGAATAGGTAGGCTGGTTACTTTGTAGCTCTAATTCCATTTTGGAACAAGCCTCAGGCCTTTACTCCTTATCTTTTTTCTTCTTCTTATCTTTCCCTTTTCTCTAGATAGTAGGCTGGTCTTCTTCCTCCTTCCCAGCTGAAAGAACAGATAAGGGAGGGAGAATGGTCAGAGACAAATAATTCCGGTTTCTTTTTATTTTAACACATGCCAAGAAGTTTGTTTTGGTCTTTGGGTGTCCAGTATCTAGCACAGTGCCTGATACATGGTGGAGATTTAATATGTGTACAGCGAATTATATCAAGCCTCAGAAAAAAACTTTGGTTGCCTACCTCTGATACAATTGATGGTATACAACAAAAGCCCTTGTTAGAATGAAATGTGATATAGATCCCCTTATATGTTATCTCTCCTAATACACAGTACTGTTAATTTCTGGAACTTCCCCTGGTACTAATGACTAGTCCATTTAATTTTTGGATGGGAAGGATCACTGAATCTCAGAGTTAGAAGGGAGCTCTTCTGGTTAACCCATATGTAAACAAAATTCTCTTTATATCTCTGAGAAGTCATCTAATGTCTGCTTGAAGACATATAGTGAGGTGGAATCATTTTACTTTTGGGTCCAATCTGTGCAGAGCAAGTATGCTAGGAATTGGGTGAGATACAAAATATGGTCCTAATCTCATGGTACTTGTGTCTAGTGATGCATGTACAATGAGCTATAACACCAAATGATGCAAGATGAATAAATAAGAGAGGTACAAAGTATTATATGAATCTTTGGAGAAGAGGTTATTAATGACTGGAGGGGAGAATCACGTAGGTCTTCTTGAAGGAGGTGAAATTTGAGTGACATTTCAAAGGACGTGCAGGAATTCCAGAAGAGAGGGAGAGAGAGGGCAGAGGCCCTTCTGTGTATGGAGAACTGAGCAAAGGCACAGAGGCATTTCAGGAGACATTTGTGAAAGAAAGAGAGAGTCATTAACAAATGAAATCTTATCACTGATAAATTTTGACCTTAATGCCCTTTGATATTTAAAAATCCAGTCATTTCACTGTTGTCATTTAATATACCAGACATTTCAGTTATTTCCACTGTCAGTCCTACAGGGAAACATTATACAAATCATAAGTCATGCCCAAATGACAGAATTTTTTTCCCACAGCTAATACAGAAGAGACCAAAAAAAAAAAATCATCTAATTAGTTGACTTTCTATAAGGCACATTTGACTAGTTATATTTCAAAGCCCGTATATCAGTATTTAAGATTATTTAATACTATTCAGGTCATAGTCGATATACTATGACATTATAGATTTTTCTTTGATTTGTTTTATAAAAAATTTTAGAGATTAAAAAAAGATCCTTGAAACCATGTAATACAACACCCTCATTTTGCACATGATGAAACCAATGAACCAGAAAAAATGGGAAATTTGCTCAAAATGACATAGTTACTTAGTAGAAGACTTGGGATTTTTCAACTCAACCATCATCTGTTCAGAATTTTGTATGAAGTGGTCAGTGTGTTAGGCTGTGCAAAGATACAAATAACACTGAACCTGCCCTCAAGGATCTTACGGTCTACTGAAGGGATATAAAATAATAATAATGAAGGAAATGACATTTATGTAACACTTTGAGTTTTGCAAAGTGCTTCACATGTGCTGCATTCTTCCTTCCTTTCCTTTCTTTTTTTCTTTCTTTCTCTCTTCCTTTTTTTCTTCTTTGCATCCTTCCTTTCTTTTTCTTTTTTTAATCAATTGACTAGACACGTAGTTCATCCTTCCCAACTGACTGCCCATATAGATCATAATTTTGTTTAGTCTCTGAAGCATATCTCCCTCTTCTTTGGATCATATCATTACGTGTGCATTTAAAAATAGTTTTTTGGGTTTAGGAATAGACCTGGTTTATTTGCCGATATTATCTTCTTCTGTTGTTTCTCATTTCCTGAACCAGAAGACCTTGAGCATTTACCTATGAAAGACACATTTAAAGTTCTTCTACCAAAGACTCTCATAGAAAATAAAAAGGGGAAAATGGAAAGAGAAATGGAATACCTTCATTTCTTTTAGATTCAAAGCAATTATTCATTAAATATATTTATTAAATGAATAAATGAAGAACGTATTTATTAAATGCTTACTATAATGTGATATGCTGTGCATATTGCTGTGGATAAAAAAAAAAACAAGACAGTCTCTGCCCTAAAGGACCTTTCCTTTTAATGGAAAAAATAACCTGTAAAGGGAAGCTAAGGTGGAATGGTGGGGGTGGGGGTAGGGGTGGGGGTGAGGCTGGTTCCCTCAAGATATGGTAAAAACTTACCTCTCAGAGTCCAGTGTCCCACCCAAACATTCCTTTGAATGTGTGGGCATGTACACATTTTAAAAACTGTTCAGACTTCTTATTCTGTCTCCATTTTTGGTTGGTCATTTATAGGACCTTGAATAGGAAAGGGAGAGTATGAATTAAAAGAAGAACATTGGCCCAACTATATTGGCCAAATTTTTTTCATGATTCTATCTTAGCATGAGGAGTGATTTGGGGAATGCTTCCCTGAGAACCCATGCTTCAGTTTATCTATTAAGAAAAGATGATTGTGCATATGTATTTGAAAAGAACTCTGAGCTTAAAGAATCGTACAAGATTACCTGTATATTACAACATGTGAGACTTAGGCCTTTTCCTTTGTTTTAGTCTCTAAATATCTCTAGCATGGAGATTCTTTGATTGCACTTTAACAATCAAAAAGCCTTAGATTTTGTATCGTTGTTACTTAAAGGCATCCCTACAGAAAAGGCAACAGGAGAGGAGGAATATCACTATGATATTGTGATGACAATGGCCACAAAAGCAAAGCCTAGAGCAGACACCCTTTGTTGAAAATGTAGGTCATTTTAAAGAAACAGCTTGAGGTGAAATGTCAGCCAATGAAGCGAGCCCTAATTATGTAGTATTGTCTGCACAGCAGAGGACTGTTCACGATCAGGAAGCATAATAACCCTTTTCTTGAAAAGAGGAATTATCTGGAAGATAGGAGTTGGAACATCACATATATGTCAGGCAGAATTGGCAGCTTAATTTGAGATTATGATGGGAACTGACAGGCATATTGTTTTGTCCCAGATGGAGAGAAGCCCTTTCTTTTCCATCATAGTTGGACACTAGATTCTGCTTCTAGTCACTAACTCTTGTATATTACAGGAGCAATTGGCATAGCCTATATTTTTTTATGTAAATAGGGTGGGCGCAGGGCAGGGATGCAGGTGTGTGGGTGAGTAGATAAATGGAAAGGAGAGCTATAGAGTTAAGAATGAAAGGAGGATGTTGGTGACTGAAGACAGGTCAGGTTGAACATTCAGAAGATTTTCCTAACAACTTGGTGGTCATTTTAGAGCTTTTCTTTTTTGTTGTTCAGTCTTTCAGTTGCACGGATTTTTTCTTGGCAAAGATACTGGAGTGGTGTGCCATTCCTTCTCCAGTGTGTCCTCATTTTACAGATGAGGAACTAAGGCAAATAGGGGTTAAGTGGCTTGCCCAGGGTTGCATAGCTAGTAAGTTTCTGAGCCCAAGTTTGAACACAAATCTTCCTGACTCTGGGCCCAATGCCCTACCCATTCTACCACCTAGCTGCCAATTTTGTTTTTCACAGGGGTTCTTAACCTGAACTTGAGTTTTTAAAAATATTTTTATATAATTAGTTTTCTCTGTAATCCTATGGCTTTTATTTTATGTATTTAAAAACATTATTCAGAGAAGGGGTCCATAGACATCACCAGACTGCCAAAGGGATACATGATGCAGAAAAGATTAAGAACCCCTGCTTTACTTCATGTTTCTGTGAACCACAGGAAAAGAATCTTGGCTACTACTACTATTACTACTACTACGACTACAACGACTACTACTACTACTACTACTACTACTACTACTACAAGGTACTATGTCCTTAAAGTACGTCTATTCTGCTCAGTGACTTTTAAAATTATTTTTATTTTTTATGTTAAACATTTCCCAATTACCTGTAATTTTTCTTTTAAAATTTGAGTTCCAGGGGCAACTAGGTGCAGTAGATAGAGCTCTGGTCTTGGAGTCAGGAGGACCTGAGTCCAAATCCGACTTCAGATACTTGAAACTTATTGACTGTGTGACCCCTGGCAAGTCACTTAATCCCAATTGCTTCACCAAGAAAAAAAAAATTGAGTTCCAAATTCTGTCCCTCCCTCCTTTTCCTCCTTTGTCCTTGAGATGGTAAGCAATTTGATGTAAATTATATATGTGAAGTTATATAAAACATTTTCATATGAGCCATGTTGTAAAAGAAAACATAAACAAAAGAAAATACTAAAAATAAGGTTTTTTTTTTTTAGAATATGCTTTAATCTATATTCAGAGTTCATCAGTTCTCTGGAGGTAGATGGCATTTTTCATTGTGGGTCCTTTGGAATTGTCTTGGATCATCATCTTGATTAGAATAGTTAAGGCTTTTACAATTGATCATTCTTATAATATTGCTGTTACAATGTTACAATTTGTGTACAGTGTTCTCCTGGTTCTGCTCACTTCACTTTGCATCAGTTCTCACAAGTCTTCTCAAGTTTTTCTGAAACCATCCTGCTCGTCATTTCTTATAGCACAATACTATTTCATCACAATCATATACCACAACTTGTTCAGTCATTCCCAAATTGATTAGTATCCCCTTGATTTCTAGTTCTTTGCCACCACAAACAGAGTTGCTGTGAATGTTTTTGTACAAATAGTTTCTTTTCCCTTTTCTCTGATCTCTTTGGGATACAGACCTGATAGTGGTTTTGCTGAGTCAAAGGATATGCCTAGTTTTATAGCCCTTTGGGCATTGCTCCGAACAGAATGGTTGGACTAGTTCACAACTCCACCAAAAGTGCATTAGTGTCCCGTCTTTCCACATCTCCTCCAGAATTCGTCATTTTCCTTTTGCGTCATGTTAGCCAATCTGATACGTGTAAAGTGGTGTCTCAAAGGTGTTTCAATTTGCATTTCTCTAATCAAGTTATTTTAAGCATTTTTATATGACTATTGATAATTCTGATTTAATCTTCTGAAAACTATCTGTTCATATCCTTTGACCATTTATCAACTGCAGAATGACTCTTATTTTTATAAATTTGGCTCAGTTCCCTATATATTTGAGAAATGAGGCCTTTATCAGAGAAATTTTCTGTAAAAATGTTTCCCACTTTCCCATTTTCCTTCTAATTTTGGCTGCATTAGTTTTATTTGGGCAAAAGCTTTTTAGTTTTATATAATCAAAATTATCCAGTTTACTTCCCATAATCCTCTCTATCTCTTGTTTGGTCATAATCTCTTTCCTTATTCATAGATCTGACAAGGAAACTATTCCTTGCTCTCCTAATTTTCTTATGGTATCACTCTTTATGTATAAATCATTTATTCATTTTGACATTATCTTGGTATATAGTGTGAGATATAGATCTATGCCTAGTTTTTGCCAAACTCCTTTCCAGTTTTCCCAGCAATTTTTGTCAAATATTGAGTTCTTATACCAAAAGCTTGGATCTTTGGGTTTATCAAACACATATTACTGTGGTTATTTATTACTGTGTATTGTGTACCTAATCTATTCTACTGTACCTAATCCAATGTACCTAATCTAGTCCACCACTCTATTTTTTAGCCAGTACCAGATTGTTTTGATGATCACCAGTTTGTAATAGAGTTTGAAATCTGGAACTACTAGGCTGCCTTCCTTAACATTTTTTTTTCATTGATTACCTTGATATTCTTGACCTTTTGTTCTTTCAGATGAATTTTGTTACTATTTTTTTCTAGTTGTATAAAATAATTCTTTAGTAGTTTGATTGGTATGGCACCAAATAAATTAACTGAAGTAGGATCACCATTTATATTATATTGGCTTGGCCAGCCCATGAGCAATATTTCTCCAATTGTTTAAATATGTCTTTTTGTGTGTGAAAAAATGTTTTTTAATTGTGCTCACATAATCCTTGAGCTTGTCTTGGCAGGTAGACTCCCAAGTATTTTAAGTTGTCTGAAATTACTTTAAATGGAATTTCTCTTTCTATCTCTTGCTGCTGGGTTTTGTTGGTAGTATATAGAAATGCTAGTGATTTATGTGGGTTTATTTTATATCCTACAACTTTGCTGAAGTTGTTAATTGTTTCAGCTAGCTTTTTAGTTGATTTTTTAGGCTTCTCTATATATACCATCATGTCATCTGCAAAGAGTGATAGTTTTGTTTTTTCATTGCCTATTTTTATTCCTTCAATTCTTTTTCTTGTCTCTTTGCTAAAGCTATCATTTCTAGTACAATATTGAATAATAGTGATGACAATGGACATCCTTGTTTCACTCCTGGTCATATTGGGAAGGCTTCAAGTTCATTCCTTTTACAGAATGCTTGTTGATGCTTTTAGATACTATTTATTATTTTAAGAAAAGCTCCATTGATTTCTATGCTGTATAGTGTTTTTAAATAGGAATGGGCATTGTATTTGGTCAAAAGATTTTTCTACATCTGTTGATATATTGTTGTTTTATGGACAATTATGCTGATAGTTTTCCTAACATTGAACCTGCTCTGATTCCTGATAAATCCCGCTTGGTCATAGTGGGTGATCTTTGTGATATATTGTTGTAATCTCCTTGCTCGTATTTTTTTTTTAAATTTTTGCATTAATATTTATTAAGGAAATTGATCTGCAGTTTTCTTTCTCTGTTTTTGCTCTCCCTGGTTTAAGCATCTAAATTTGGTATGTCTCCTTTACTTACTTTTTCAAATAGTTTATTTAGTATTTGGATTAATTGTTCCTTAAATGTTTGGTAAAATTGACTTGTACATTCATCAGGTCTTGGGTATTTTTTTCTTTGGAATCTCATTGGTGGCTTGTTCAATTGATTTTTCTAAGATAAGAATATTTAAGTATTCTATTTCCTCTTCTGTTAATCTAGGCAATTTTTTTTGTAAATATTCATCTATTTCACTTAGATTGTCAGTGTTACTGGCATGTCATTGGGCAAAGTAACTCCTAATTATTGCTTTCATTTCATTTCATTGGTTGTCATTCACCCATTTCATTTTTTATATTAATAATTTGATTTTCTTCTTTCTTTTTTTTAAACTCAAATTAACAAATGATTTATTTGCTTTATTGGTTTTTTCACCACAAAACCAGTTCTTAGTTTTATTTGTTAGTTCATTTTTTAACTTTCAATTTTATTGATCTCTCCTTTGATTTTTCAGGATTTCCATTTTGATGTTTAATTGAGGATTTTTAATTTGTTTTTTTCTAGCTTTTTTTTTTAGTTACATGCCCAATTCAGTGATCTCTTCTTTCTTTCTTTTATTGATGTATACAATTAGAGATAGAAATTTTCCCCTAAGTACTGCTTTGGCTGTATCTCACAAATTTTGGAATGTTATCTCATTATTGTCATTCTCTTTAAATTATTAATTTTTTTCTATGATTTATTCTTTGACACACTCATTCTTTAGGATTAGATTATTTAGTTTTAGATTAACTTTTAATTTATGCTTCATGTTCAGTGATTTAAAAAAAATTAATGGGACTCAGAGAAGTTAGAATTGGGTCACAATTCATTTTCTCACTTTTTTTTCTGTCACGAAGTTGTTTCATATCCTCTCTCAAGAGAATAAGCTCTCATAAGAACCTACATACTGTAGTGTGTCCTCTGTCCTTTTTTAATCTATCTTAAGGATGTTCTTTTTGGAACATTCAGTTTAGACATTTTACTTTTCATTCTATGTTAAATCTGTGTTTCTCAGATGCTAGGGGGAAGGTTGGGGAAGGGATGTCTAGACTACCTCTGTTAAATATCGTGTGCAGTTGTAGAAACTGTGTCCCAGGCTCTTTGTATTGCCTAATTCCTGCACTGAATATATCTCTTCCACTCTTTTATCCCTGACATCCTTCCAGAACCAATATTGCTAAATGCTTCAAGGTCTCCTAGAAGTCTTCCTAGGATTATGATATATGGCTCCTCAAGCCTGGGCATGATACTTGGTAGAATTTCAACCAGCAGCTTTTAGGGCTTTTCATTTTTTATTTTTATTACATTTTGGTTTAAGCAGAAGGAGCACTAGATTGGGAATCAGGAGATCTAGGTTCTAGTTCCAGTTCTGTTATATTTAGCCATGTGAACTACTAAATGTGACAAATCAATTTAATAGAGTAATCCATTTTAAAAGGGTTGAGAATCCGTGATGTAATCCTAACCAGAGTCATGACTAGGGTGGGGCAATAGGAGCTGTGATCCAGAGCACTTTCAAAAAATACAATCTTTTGGCAATATAGAAGTAACTGAGCTTAGCACCTAATTGGCAAGAGTAATTAAAATAGGAAACTACCAGACAGTATCATGCTTCTCCACCTAGCAACTTGGTCTGAATACAAAATTTGCTAGTTATGGCTCTGGTCTTTATTGATGTAAATGAAGAATGCATTTGAGTTTGTTGGTATTTTTTTTTCAAGGATCCCCATAACAGGTGTATATTTTATGTCATAAACAAGCTCCTAGGAGCCATGTTTCTGATGAAGTAATTTTGTACAGTGGCCAAAGTATAAGTTAAAATGTGTTGCATGCAAGTTTGTCTTCAGAGTCATGTCCAAATACTTTTAGATAGACACTTCCCCAGTGCCAATACATACCTAGCTTCATTCCTGCCCCTAATCCTACCAGGTAATTAGTAGCAGTCCTTTATATCCATATTCCAAACTTTTTCCACTTTTTTTATACCCCCCTCTCACAATCAATGCTTACTGATCCTTTGTTACTATCAGGGAAACGCTTTCTTAGGTAATAGCTAAATGATATGATCAAGCACTCAGTACCGATGGGTTAATGGATTTTTTTTTTACCAGAGCTACTATTTTTACCAGAGCTCTTTTTAAGATAATCCCTTGATCCAAAGTTGTGACCTTGGAACAACTGGCAATTTAAGCACTAGGACGGACCGTGACAATGTAAGTGAAATGGGAAGGGAGTTTTGGGAAAAGTAGAGGGGTAGTAGAAACACTATAGAAGGATGTCCATGCATTTAGTCAGTATTTAAAGAGCTCAGTATGTAATGATGTGTATATGAGTTGTCAAAATACTATTGATGATACTGGTAGACATTCCGTCAACATTGCTATAATTTAATTTAAAAATTCTACGAGTTTGACATTCAACATGGTAAAAGAAAACTCAGTAAGCCATGTGCTAAGCAAATAAAAATGATTATATTTGTACAATCCAAATACTCCAGTAAACCAACTCAATGAAAAAATGGACTTGGTAAATGCTGGTGTGTTCTTCTACTTGTATAATTATTTCTCTGACATCTTATTCTTTTCTCTAGCCCACTCTTACCTGTTCCATGGACCTTATCTACTATCTTTCCCCTAACCTCCGCCATTTACATTGAGCAACAAGTCTGCCATTCTTAAGATGCTAAAAGTAATAGCCCATGGTGATTTTAAATAACAATGATAATATCACTGTACATTTATGTAAATCTTTATACTAGTAAGACACAGAGATAATAGGATTTATAGCTATAAGAGATTTTTAGGATCATCAAAAGCTTGGAGTAGTAAATCATGGGGCTAGGATTCAAACTCAAGTCTTCTAATGTCATTCGTGCACTTTTGCTCTTCTACCAAATTGCTTCTTAGTGTGTCCTTTCATGTTCCTTATTCCATTTCATACATGCGGCTGCATAGTAAATGTCAGTGATTTTTAAAAGAGTGTGGAGAAAAGAAGAGGTATACAGGACTAGAGAAGGGCAAATGGGGCCTGCAAATTAGAACTAGTAATCTTGGCCTTGGTTCCTGGTAAAATTCTAGAATGCATTATTGAAGGAATTGTTAGAGAAGGTATAGAAAAAAGGAATAGTGATCACAAAGAGCCAGCCAGTATGACTTCATCAAGAATGTGTCATGTCAGATTAACCTCATTTTTAATGGGCTCACTAAGTTAATAGATCCAAGAGAATGCCACAGCATAATTTACCTACATTTTAGCCAAACATTTGACAAAGCCTTTCGTGCTATTCTTGTAGAAGAGTTGGAGAAGTATAGACCAGGTAACACTGCTTTTAGATAGATTTAGAATTGGTTGAATGACCAGACCATTAGTGGTTCAGTGTTAACAGGGATTAACTAGGGAATTTGTCTTTGACCTGTGCTGGCTAACATTTTGTTGTTGACTCAGAAAAATACATATATTTGAGATCTGCAGAAAACACAAAACTTGAAGCATTAGCCAATATATTGGTAGAGAGAGTCATGCTCCAAAAAGATTTCAATAGGTTAATCCATTGCACCCCATTTAATAAGATAAATATTAATTTGAATGAATATGAAGTTTTATACAGAGGTTCAAAAATAAATTTCAGAAGTACAAGATGTGGGAGATGTGACTAGATAGCTGATAATCTGAAAAAAAGAGCTATAGACATTTTAATCAACTGCAAGCTCAGATGAGTCAACATTTTCCTACAATAGTTAAAAATACTAGGGCTATCTTAGGCCATTTTGAGTGATATAAAATCTCATGGCTAGGCCAAGCTAATCTAATAAAAATGACAATTCTACCTAAATTAATTTACTTACTCAGTGCCATACCAATCAAACAAGGACAATAAAAGAGATAGTCCTTCTATGATTTTTCCCTAGTCAAATTGCATCAAGATAATTGTGTTCAGTTCTGGACATTTTGTTTTAGGAAGAGTATAGATAAATTTAAGAGCATCCTAAGGGTGTACACAACATAATGAAGGACCTCAAGATCATGCCATATGAAGATTAGCTGAAAAGATAGAGATGTGTAGCCTGGGGTTATAAGATTGAAAGGAGCAGAGAAATAGAGGATTCTAGCTTTTGAGCAGGATGGCCTGTCAGAAATCATCTAGCACAGCTCCTCTTTTTATAGATAAGGAAATTCAGTCCCAGAGACTGATACTGATTGGCTCAAAGTCACATGAATAGTAAGTAACATAGCCAGGATTCAAACTCAGGTTTCTGTAGCTCCAAGTCCAGCACTCTTTCCACTATACCAGGCTGTTTTAAAGTATTTGAATGGAGGTCAGTCATGTGGATGGAGGAAATGATTCGCTTTGCTTGTCCTCAGATGTCAAGGTAGATTTAAAAAAAAAGAAAGATGCTTCCTAAAAATTAGGTCTATCTTAAAGTATGAGATATCTTGGAAGAGTTTGTCTGTGTTCCATTTTACTAGACTAAGGCTAGATGATATTTGTGGGAGATGTCACAGAGAGGAGTCTTGGTTAGGAAGGGGTTATGCTAGGTTACTTCTGAGATTCCTTATGTCTGATATTCTGTAGTTCTGTGATCCTTTGGGCAACCCTGTGAAGTAAGACAGACAAGAATTTTCTCCATTTGACAAATGACTAAACTGAGGCAGAAAAATACATTAACTTGACCAAGTTCAAACAATTTTTACATAAAACCATTTACCTTTCTAGTTCCCAGACTTGCAACATTCTGCAGGGTCTTTGACAGAACGCTGTATTTCAACAGATGCTGGCATTTAATTAAGGCAGGTTTACAATTCAGACTGGTTTTAGAAGAGACTAACTTTGAAATCTCTTGAAGAAAATCTCTCTCCTCTGTGATCCTACCATATCATATTTTGCTCAATTTGGTATGACCTCTTTCACTGGAAAATTCTAAATTCGATTTTCTTTCTTAGTACAAGTCAAGTCACGTGTTTCAACTTCCGTGGTTTTAATTAGCTCTGTTGGACTTGGAGTCAGAGGATTAGAGTTCAAATCCCAACTCTTCCCCTTATTAAGAAATGTTTTGAAATTAAAGTGCTGTACAAATGCAGGCCATTATAAGGATCCTTATTTGTTTTGTAGCTGAATTCACTGGCTGATTGATTGGAATTCAACAAACATTTATTATATGTGGGTCTCAGTGTTAGGTGCTGGAAATACAAAGACAAAAAAACCAAACAACCCAACAACAACAGTGAAAAAAATCCAGGCTGAGGAATTTACTGGGCCAAAGGGATGCGATATGCACACAAATAAGAAAATACAAAATATATAAGAAGTGACTTCAAGAGGAAGAGTGTGCTAATAGCAGGTGGGGGAGAGGGGAGAGTTGACACAGAAGGGTGGGAAGAATTTGGAAAGGCCTCGTGTCGAAGGTGGTACCTGAGCTGTGCTTTGAAGGAAGCCAGAGATTCTAAAATACAGAGAAAAGGAAAGAATGTTTTCCGAGCTTGGAGGAACTTTTCTCTCTGCACCATTAGGAGGGGAAGTAACATTTTGAAAACCCACCCGAAACCGGTCTTAGGATTTTCTTATTGTGGTCAGGAACACATAGTCCATAAGTTAATTTAATGAGACTACTGGCCTATGCTATAGCTATTATTTAACACAGATTAGCTCTCAGGCTGCTTATAGCATTTTCTTTTTACAATGTTGATCTTTTAAAGGGACAGTTCTTTGAGAGTCATGAACAACAACAAAAAAAAATGTATGTTTTGAAACTATATCAGCTTCCAACAGTTTTTACTACCTCACAAAATACTTCCCAGCAGTCCCTCCCTTTATTAATGTCACTGTGATGATTCTCTGCTAGAAATGAGCGCTGCTAGCCTGAAGATAATAATACATTAACTTTGCTGCGGGTCATCTTTTCCTTCTTTCCCCCAGTTCTTAATGCCTGGAGCCAAAATTCTTTTAGAATAATCCTAAATTCTCTTAGGCTCTGAGCAGATGGGATCCATACTAACTTACTTGACTTTAAAAAAAAAAAGTAAGTTTGAAAATGATGTGTTATATATCACAAATAACTATAACAATAGTTATGTGTGTATCATTCTCAAGTCAAGTGGTTGATTACAACAAAGGAATCCTCACCTCTCCTTTATCTCAAATCCCTTCTTTTTACACTCTGGCTCTCTCTAGAAGATACCACATTCCTGGTTTCAGTGTTGTTCATTTCCTGTCTCTCACTCGCTAGCCCTGTAGAAGTCAGACTGTGTTCTTGTTCCATGGCACCTCTTTCATGTCCTTCTTCTGTTTCTGTCACTCAGTCATTTCTCCTCTTTTGAGTTTTACTCAATCCACTGATAGAACCTATACAGCATGATTAAAGCTTAAGCTACTAAAATTGAATGAAGACTTTTGGGACACTGTATATTACTGTAATTTACAGATTTTCGGTTCACTCTCATTTCTGTCTCAAAGAGATTAGTCTGTATCATAATTAATATTAGTATCATAATTAGGAAATTGTATATACCTATTACTGTCCAGACTGCTATCCCTCCCAATTTATCAGCCTTTTAAAGTCACATGACCTACATCTTCACTCCACATCAGCCTTGCATAGGGACGGTCATATCTTAGATCTTACCATCGCCCATGGGATATTAATTTCCTGCCCTTTCACTTATTCCTCTACCTGATTCCTCTCTTTAACCATTTTTTGTCCTTACTCTAACTTCAAGTCTCTTCATCTCTCCCTGTTCTCCCAGTTAATCATCTCTACAACATTCTTGTCAACTTTCTTAGAAGCTAACCAGTTCAATTAGATATTATCTTATCCCCTTGCCTCATAGAATCATAAGATCCTAGATATAAAACTGGAAGGGTCTGTAAAGGCCATCTAGACCAATCTCCTCATTTTATAGAGAAGGAAACCAAGACCCAGAAAGGTTAACTAACTTGTTCAAAGTTGTAAGTAGTGAATGGCAGAGCTGGGAATTGAACCCAAGTTCCTAGATTTCAAATCAGAGCTCTTCCCACTGAATGCTTTCTCCCTTGCCTTTTATCCTTCTGTCATTCATGTCCTGCTGATGCTCAATCCTGAATCACCCCAACCAATGTTCCTTTTCTCTTCTCTTGCTTCTGAAAATTAGAAAAAGTAACAGGACCATGCCAAATGGAGCCACTATACACATAATATCTCAATGAGACCCTTTCTGTTCCAGCTCAATCTCGCTATTCTTCCCTGATTAATTGGTTTCTTCCCCTTTCATTAGCTGATCCAAACTTTCTCCTCTCATAAAACCCACAAGGTCTCCACACCTCTCAGTAGATGACCTTGCTCTACCAAGAAAAAAAAATCAAGATGAACTCACAAGTTTGAAACCTCAGCAGTCCTTGACTTTTCCCTTTTATTGGCGGTCTTCTAACAGAAGCTGCTTGAGATTAAAGTGGTAATTCTCCTTGGATATTAGTTGGACCAGAAGACTGGTATGAGGTCCCTTTCAACCCTAAAATTCTGTGAGTCTTTGATTCCTAGAATTGTGACAATTGAACTAGAATTATATTCCAGTGCAATTTAGAGAATCTTAGGGTTGAAAGGGACCTAAGAGGGCATATAGTCCAGTCCATTTCAATGACAACATACAAGGGGTCATCCAAGTTTGCTTAAAGACCTCCAGTAAGAGGGAAGCCACCCATTCTACTTTTGACTAGCTCTAATAGTTGGGTAGTTTTTCCCTAAATCAAATCTGAATTTGTCTCTCTGCAGCGTCTTCTTGTTGGCTCTAGACTAAAATATGAACTTTCTATCCTAGCATTTTAAATCCTTTGTCCTGATCCCAACTATTCAATATCATATCCCTTCCCACAATGGCCTGGTCCATCTCCCATCTCCATGTCTTTGCTTTGCACAAGTAGCCTAGAATGCACTCCCTCTTTTCTTCCACCTTTTAGAATCATTAGTTTCTTTCAAAGCTTAACTCAGGTACAGTTTGTTAAAGGAAACCTTTCAATACCCCCTATACATCGGTTAGTACTTTTTTCCTGCCCAAGTGACTCTTTGTTTTTTTTATCTGTATGCATATTCTTTCCCTTTGGTGCTTGTACTCCAAGCACCTCACATAATAACTTTACATACAGGGATAGAGACTAGACCTGTGATTTTATTGGTTTATGGAGCTCCTGGTAAGGAATGGCCTCTACCAACGCAAGCTGGCACCTTCTCTGCAGCTTATAGTCTTTGAGAGCTGCCTAGGGTACTGAAAGATTAGGTGATTTACACAGGGTCCCATAGCAAATATAGCCAGAGGCAGGATCTGAACCCAGGACTTCCTGCTACTGATTCCAGCTCTCTATCTATAATGCCATGCCCTCTCTTAATGCACTTTACCATAGTAGGTTCTTAATATTTATTGGATAAATTGAATTTCATCTACTCCATCATTTACCATTATTCTCCATCTCTACTCCCTCCTCTCCTTTTTTACTCCAATTTCTGAAGAAGATATGGTCCTTCTTCTTGCAAAATCTAATCCCTCTGTGTCCACAGTTTCGTCCTCCTCCCTCTATACCCCATTTCCTCTGGGAGTTCACCCCATTGATCATTCTCTTCATCTGTTCTTCAATCTGTCTCTATATCCTAGGGTCATCCTCACTATCTACAGACATGATCAGGTCTAACCTATCTTTAAAGCTCCATTTGATCCTGTCATTCCTCCAAGCTCCCATTCTCTATCTCCCTTCCCCTTCACTGCTCAACTCTTAGAAAGAATCATCGACAGTCATTGCTGCCATTTCTTTTTCAATCCTTTGAAATATGGCCTCTTACCCTAGCAATTTGTATAGCGATCTTTGAACTGCTGACTGCACTGTTCTTGTTCTTTTTTCTTGACCTTTTGACATTTGCTGAGCACTTCTGTCTCAAGAATGCTTAATTTTTTCATTGCTTTTATGATGTTGTTCTCCTGCACTTCTTCCTACCTATTTGTCTGGGCTATCTCATTCTTATTTGCTCTATCATCACCCACCCCTTGTCCCTGAGTATGGTTATTCCCCTTGGCTCTGTCCTAAGTCATTCCTCTCTTAATATCTCTCTCCCTTCATGCTGTCATGGTGGTAGAGATTCCATCTCTTTTGCAACAGCTATCCCTATGTCTGGGATGCCCTCAGTATTCATGTTCATCTCTTAGAATGTCTAGTTTCCTCTAAGACTCAATTCAAACACCAACTTCCTTGTAATGCCTTCCCCTCAAAATTATAGGCTATCTCTTTTGTAAATACTTATATATGTAATTCGTCTATATATCTTCCCCCAGAGCCTAGCACGATGTCTGTTACACAGAGCAGTTGTTCAATAAATGTTCATTGAATTAAAATGAAGTGTACTACAGAGAAGTTTTAATTCAAAGCTAATGTTGGTGCCTTTCTAGGGAAATTTAGAACAGGCTAAAAGTGGCAAGTTTTTCAATATTCATATAGACCATAGCTAAATTCAAGAATGTGGCAATGAATTTTGGTGACTATCATGCCACATTCCCTAATTGCTTGCTCACTTTTGTTCAATAGAGTATTAGGAAAAGATGCTTTTAAAAGCAAACATCATCAATGCTACCATCTCCAAAGACTTGATTCTTCCTGCTAACAGAGACATAATTAAGGGTCAATGGAACAATTCTCCCAGGTGACACTCCATGGATAGATACTAGTATGTAGGACAGTGTCATTCTCTAATTTTTCTTCTTCCCTTGAACTTAGTTCTTCTCTACTTCCTTTTTGATATTGCCTATCCCCCTTCTTCTGTTTCTACTCATCCCACATCCTTCTGAAATAGTAGTGCCCATGCTCCAAAATCGTACCTCATTTAAGGACAGGGAAAGTTAGGCTACCTAGATAATGAACACAATATTTTCTCATTCCACTCATTCTGATCCTATGGTTTTATCAGCATCCTTTTCACCCTGGATGTGGGGTTCCTATGGAATCAAAAGGAATGTAATAGGAACCAATCTACTTACCAACAGGCATTCAGAAAACATTTATGTGTCCAAGAAGTAGGGAAATTCAAAAAGAATTTGAGTTCAAATCTTGGCTATGCCATTTATTGACTACATGACCTTGGCAAGTCACTTAATCTTCATAGACTTTGGTTTCCCTTGAGATAACAACATAGATCAATTTGTTGAATTGAATTGGGAAGAGAATGCTATTATTTCAAGCATTTAGCCAACAATTATGTGCAAATTTGTGTTATCTGACTATAAGCAGAATAGGATTTCAGAAAAAGTAAAAGTGAGTATAACACCTTGTCACCTCAAACAGAAATAGGGGACCAGGTATGTTGACAACAATATATGTGAATCAGCCCTAAGGATTAGAGAGAGCAAAGTGACTTTCCTTCCTGTTGTTCTCCCCCTATACCCAACTTCTCAGTCTGCCACCCACCCTACCTGACTGTCAGCCAAGCAATGGGGTAAGCTACCTCATTCTAAATTATGCCTTAAGTCTATTGATGTCTTATAACTCCTAAAATTATCGTTCCCCATTTTCATGGCTCTGAATGCAACATGCTCCAGTGGTGTTTATGGTAGTTTAATGAGTTGGGGGACATTGATTTCCCTGAGAGTGAAGCAGTGTTAGTAAAAAGGGAAGCTTATCAATAAGATTAATGGAAAGAAATAGTTTTCCTTGAATGAGCTATTGACTTATACCAAACTAAGTCTGACTTGTCACAGTTGAGGGAACAGCTTGATTAGTTTTGAGATTGACATAAGGGAGTAATGAGGAAATTTTAGGACATATTTCACATTTCTATCATTGAGAAAATTGGGTCTGATGATTGTAGTGAAAAACCTTGGGAAACAAAAACTGTTGTTTCCCATTGACTCATGTAATTTATGGCCATTGATATGATCTTTCTTTGGTTTTCAATTTTCTCTGCTCTAATTAAGAAGAAGTACATGCAGGTATATAACATTTTATAGATCTGAAGTTTTTATCTTTTAAATGTGTATGCTTATGCATATTGCATGGAGGGAGAGAGATTCAGAGGTTTTAATTACAGTTTAAATTGTTTATGCCTTCAATTATAAACATTTTCTTGCAAGCTTCCAGGAGTAATAGAAACATTTTTCTCTGGTACATTTTCTTGAGGGTGCTAATGAAACTAGGCTAAATGATTAAATTTGAGACCAACATAAGCTACTTTGCACTTGGGGCAAGTTAGAAGTGGGTTTATTTGAAGGTAGGTGTAATCAGGGTCTCTACCAGTCTGTGATTCAACTTTGATTATTAAAAAACAAAACAAAACAAAACACTTTGAGCCTTTATGCTCAGTCATAAATACCTCTAAGTTGTGTGAGTAGAAGTTGGTTTAAAGTACTCATCCCTAGCAAAGACTATGGAAAGAAACCATAGAAAGCCATCAAAAGAAGCCATAGTCCATCACAAATCGGGGTGCATATTTTCCCTTAACATTTGTTTAGGTGATATGGCTTGTCTCAGAGAGTCTTGAAATACCAGTTGGAGTAATTTATCTTTCTATTCTGGCATCAGTAGTATGCATCATATTAAATAAAAGCATGACACATAGGATAAAATATTGGATTTCGAATTCAATAGACCTGGGTTTATAGCCCGACTCTTCTACTTATCATTTGGATGTTCTTAGTTAAGTTACAGCCTCTCTAGTCTTCAGTTTCATCATACATAAAATTGAGATAATAATAATTGCCCCATGTAATTCAGAAAGTTGTTTTGAAGACCAAATAAGATACTGAAAATATAAAAAACTCTCTAATCCTAAAGTTATATAGGAATGTGTTTTAATTATTTTTTAGTCACCTCCCTACTGCCTGACATCATAGTATGCGCTTAGTAAATGCTTGTTGAATTACCAAAGCACAAAAATATTTGAAGGAAATTAGTGAGGCAACAGTAACAGGATCATCAGAAAGTGAATTGTGTTTGTAAGTTCTTTAATAGTAAGTTTAAAGTATTTATTGTTCCTAGTTCTTCAATAAGGGGGAAAAGGGAGAAAGACTTCTACGTTTTATCTCCCAAAATTATTCACATAGGATTAAAAAAAATTTATTAAGTCAATTGCCAATTTTTTTATACTCACCTTTGAAATGGCTTTGTTTATATTCAGAAAAAGGGATTTTGCAGTACTTATTTTATAAACTAGCAAAAGGAGTTGATGTCAGCTACATACAGGAGGGAAAACATGGGATCCTGTTGCTATGAGGTTAGGGGAGACTCTGGAGTCATAGGACTTGGGTTCAAATTCTTTCTCAGGAGGTCACTCGTGTGACCCTGGGCAAGTCACTAAACCTGGCTAAGCCTAATTTTCTTGATCTGTAAATGAAAGACTTGGACTACATGGATTTGAGGTCCCTTTTAATTTTAAATCAACGACCCTGAGATCCTATGAGTAAGATATGTATAGGTACTGACTCCTGGAGCAGTTCTTTCAGGTTCCATGTCTATAGAGATGGCAATGAAAAACAGGCTTTGGTGGTGTTAAGTCTTCTGGTGCTACTGGACTGGTCAGTTTCTTTCTGCAAAGGCAGAGTGAAGGGCAATGAAAATACGAGATTTGTAAAATATAAGAGATTTTTAATGCAAGCAAATCGAATTGGCTTCAATGGTCCTTAAGCCCTGGGTTCTCATTTATCTGTGTAAGTTTTCTGTGGTTCTGTAGCATCTCTTGGGTCATGAACATGACTGGCAAGAAGTCTTGAGTTGGTATAGAGTGGGAGACTTCAGACTCTGTTATCTGTTACTCATGGGAAGCTTCTTACTGAAGTAGTTTTCCTACTTAAGGTGGGCTTACTTCATAGATCTTGGCTTTTGATGTTTATTTATGAAGTACTAGTTCAAACATACAATCTACTGATTTTTTGTAAAAAATAATTTAGATGTTTCACCCCGTCCAGGGCTAATTCTCCAACTTCTATTCAAATCAACAGGGCAGGTCCCCAGAGACTGTCTGACTAGTGACTATTCCTCACAGGGTTCTAGTTGTAATACTGAGGGGTTAGAGGTTTTAGTATATGATAGCTCAGGAGCTCCTGTTGGTGTGCTCCCCTCTTATTAGTCAGAGTTAACGAGGCTTTAGAAAGGGTATTTACTAAGGAAGTATGGTAAAGACGGGGCAGCTAGGTGGTGTAGAGGATGGGGTGCTGGGCCTGGAGTTAGGAAGATTCATCTTCATGAGTTCAAATCTGGCCACAGACACTTGTGACCCTGGGTGAGTCACTTAACCCTGTTTGCCTCAGTTTCCTCAAGTATAAAATGAGCTGGAGAAGGAAATAACCACCGTAGTATCTTTGTCAAGAAAAACCCAAATGGAGTCAGGATGAATCTGACATGATTGATAAAAACAACTGGACAACAAAATGACAATAGTAAAGACTGAGGGGGCACTATCCCTTTGTGCATACAACAGGTCCCAGGGAAGAGCAGGTACAGATTTAAAAAGCTCATGTAGCCCAAAGGGAACTCGGTACTCCTGATTTCTGGAAATCCTCTTCTTCCTAGGCTCTGAGGGTCAACATCCTTGTCAAGTCCTCTCCTTGAGTTTCTAGTTTGTCCTCAGTTTCTAGTTTGTGTCTGTTTGTCTTCATTGTGGGGGTGAAGTGGCAGGGTGAAGAAAAGAGAAACCGAATCTCTCCCACCTCCCTCCAAGAGTGATTCCCTCTCGGGAGTCCTCGGCCATTGATTTGGACATTACCCAACTGGCCTACTTTCAGGAATGTTCCATTTCTATGGAACCAAAAGGCCCCGAGGTGTTTCTGGTTCAGCTTATCTGACAAGATATTTCCTGTGTGACATCACGTCTTCAAGGATTAAAACACTTCACTTCTTTGAAATTGATTAAGGACTGGTTCACACTTAATTTATACCTTTAGACTGATTTGAGTATAGCTTCTTGGGCCCTCTTTGATTATATTGAGTTAGGGGTAGAAACCACCCCTCTTATGCAGAGATGGATACAGATATACTACATCTAATGCTTACTTCATTCTTCTCACTTGCAATGCCCTCCTTTTTTTTCTACTTAGACAAGTTCTGCTTATTCTATAAGGCCCAATATAATTCAGTCCTCCTCCCAAGAAGCTTTTCTCATGATTTCAGTGATCTTTCTTCTAGTGACCTACTTGCTTTCATGATGCCTGCTATTCTTTTGGTGCTTAATCATGAGTTTACTTATGACATCTGCATTGTTGTTTTTTCCCTTAATTTGATTTGCATTGTTATTTATTTTTGTCATATGCACTATATGCCTTAAAAGATTGTGAGTTCCTTGAGGGCAGGGACTGTATTTAGTATTTCCTTTGGCACCTAGCATAATATCTTTAATATAATAGTATGGTGTACTACTGCAAATACTATAATATGTATTAAATCGTGTTAATAATAGTGAACACATGTATTACTTTAAGGTTTGTAAAGCATTTTGCAAATATTATCTTTTTTGATCCTCACAACAACCCTATGAGATAGGTGCTACTATTATCCCCATTTTACAGATGGGGAAACTGAAGCTAAGGGAGTTAGTGTTTGGCCCAGGGTCATACAACTAATAAGTGTCTCAGACAGTATTTGAACTCAGGTCTTCCTAACTCCTTGTCTAATGCTCTATCTACTATACCTATTAATAATAACAACCAAAAGAATTATTATAATATAATATAAATATTATATATATAATATTATTTTCTGGTTTTCAAAGCTCATCCATCATATCAATACACTGTGACATAGTCAGAACAGGCATTATAATCCCTAGTTATTTAATGAGCAAACTGAAGTCCAGAAAGGTCATCAAAGACTTGCTAAATCTCATGCACCTAGTAAATTATGGCACTAGAACTTGAATACAGGACCTTGGACTTCAAGCGGGGTGCTTTCCCACTAGATTGGATGTTGTGGGCTGCTTGATTATGAATTACATTTCTTTTTTTTGAGGTGTGACTAATCTTGATCTTTTTGCTGCAGAACAAAAACTTCTTATAATAGAAATGGAGAGGAGGAATGTTTGTGAAGAGGGAGTGACATAAAGGAATATATTTCTTTCCTTAAGACTTGAATCCCTGAAGAACTTTCTATAATTATACAATGAGAAAAGTAAAGCAACGAACTACCAGTGCAACAATTTCTTGTTCCACCTCTAGCGGCACCTTGAACCAGGCCAATGCCTGGACACCAGCGTGGTAGACAATGTACTTTACTTTTCCATTCTCTTCTCAGTTTTGTTTTGCAGCGTAGTATAATGGAAAAAACACTGGACTTGGAGTCAGAATACATGGGTTCAATTCATGGTCTGATCACTTACTGCATGTTATTGGGCACATCTCTTGATCTCTCTGATCCTCAGATTCCCCTTCTGTAAGAAAATAATACTTGTACTGCCTACCTCTCTAGAGTGTTGTGAGAAAAGTATTTTCCAAGTAGTAAAATGCTACGTAAATGTGAATTGTTATTATCTCAAATATCATACTCTTATACTATGTTTGCTGTTTATAGTCTCTGGAATCCTCCTATACCTGCTAATGCTCACCTTCTATGTCTTATTGTTGGTGTGAAGATGACCATGAGTTCTCAGAAGCAACAGGAGTAGTTGAAAGCCAGCGTGCTAAGACAAGCTGTAGCAGACCTAGCTGAGTCTGATTGTTAGACTGTAGAAGGACCAGCCTCACTAAAATGAATAAGGTTCAACGCTAGATTGTCCATAAATTCCTTGCTCTCAGTCGCTCCCAAAGATCATATATTAAGTTATAAAGGGGTTGTGATTTGCCTTGAATACTTACATCAATGGAATCACAGGTTCTTCAAGTATTAAAGTATTGTCTGCTCTTATTGGAAAGTAGTAAGTAAAGCTATTTTTTAAATACACAGGGGTTTATCTAGTAAAGCATCCCATATTCCTGTAATTTATCAACCTTTCAAACTCCAAACACATCAACGTACAAATGCTCACAGCTTACTCAATGTTATGATTGCACATCTCATTTCCACAAACCAAATGGAACCAAAAGATATCAGAACTTGGGATATCTTTTGTGTGATCATAGAAAAAGATCATTATAATAGCAAGAAGGTGCTTTCTCTACAACTTATCATCTTAGAGAAGTGCCAGAGACACAGAGGTTCAGTGACTTGTCAAAAGTCACAAAACCAGTATATAATGGAACCGAAACTTGAACCCAAGTCTTTCTGCCCCAAAGAGCTCTCCATCCTCTACGCCATATTGCCTCATAAATTTGCTAGTTGTTCTGGCCAGTTTCAAAAATTCAATTCAACAAATGTTTGCTGAGCACCTACGAAATGCTCAGCATTTTGAAAGACATTGTACAACATATAAAAGAAATATAAAGCAGTCCCTGTTTTTTGAGGACCTCATATTCTAACTGAAAAGACCAAACTTACTTATATGAGAGAATTTTGTTGTTGTTGAGTTGTGTCAGTCATGTCTGACTCTTTGTGACCCCATTAGGGGTTTTCTTGGCAAAGATGCAGGAGTGATTTGCCATTTACTTTTCCAACCCATTCTACAGATGAGAAACTGAGGCAAACAGAGTTAAATGACTTGCCCAGAGTCATAGCTGGCAAGTGTCAGAGGCCAAATTTGAACTCATGAAGATGAGACTTCCCAATTCCAAGCCCAGTGCTTAGAGGACAGTAAAAGACAGAATATAATGAAGGACCAAAATATGCTAGACAGAAGACCTGGGTTCAGATCCCAAGTAGTTTTGGTATTTCTTACCTGTGTGACTTGAAATCTCTGAGCTTCAATTTCCTTAATTGTAAAACAAGAGCTTTGTGTTAGATTAAATTAAAAATAATTTATGAAGTGTCAACTGGATTAGATCATCTCTGATACACCATCTAATGCTAAGTTGTATGATCTTTTAATTATAAATGTTTTGGGAGGTTAGGCCAAGGAGGAATCAGTAAGGAACCAGATTTGTTGGGGAAGGCTTCATAAAAATTGAAATAGTTTTTAAAATATAGGTAGCATTTGGAGAGGCAGAGAGCAATAAATAGGATAACCCCAAGCTGGGAGATGGGAGCCAGGTGACATCATGAGCAAAGTCATGAATCAGAAACTAGATGGCTGCTCTAGGAGATAATGAAGGCATTGGATTGCCTGGATCAGAGGATATATGTTAGAAAGGAAATTTGGATATGTAGGGTTGGGTCAAGAGGGCCTTAAAAGCTAGGATGAGTTTAAACTTGATGCACTAGAAAATGGCAATAATCATAAGTTATATTAGCTACTTTTCAGTCTTAGGTTTTATTAATACTGATGTTGATACATGTCCTCATAGTTACTCCACTATAAATTACCCAGTGTTGTCCATATATATCTTCATTTTCTTTGCTACTTCTCTTGAAACATGATTTGCTTGCCCATGAGATCTGCTGCTTACAGTACATAATGTTTTGCATGACTAACTGTGCCCTTCTCACCAGAGCCTAAAAGTGTCTTCCTGGCAATGTTCTTCTATCAAAAAGCATCTCTTCAGAGGCACCTAGTGCAAAGAGTTTTTAAAGTCATACTCTGAATTTTTTTAATACGTAACCATTCCAAGATAGGAGCATGACTATTAGAGCAGTATCTACTTGAGATGCTACACCTCCCTATCCTTAGGAAGGGAAGCCAAACAGAACACTCTTAAGGTTGGTTGAAAATAATGGGAAAATGAGCCTTTTATTTTTAGAGTTAGGTAGATGAGATTACACCATTTTCCTTAGGTATCTCACTTCTGGGTATTCCAGTCTTCCCTGCCTGGAAGTTTGTCCTTAATCTTTAAATGAGGTTTACTTCAGTTTAAACCCATTTCCTTTTGCTCTATCCTCAAAAGAGATGGATAACATATGGTCATCAAACCCTATGTTAGTAACTAGACCAGCAACCTATAAAGTTACTAGTCATCCGTTTATTTCAAAGGTTAAAAAAATCCTAATGAATATAACCACAAAGCATCTTGCCCTGTCAATAGCTACATTGGAGAACGAGCCACATTATCTGAGTCAGAATGAAATGGATAATTGTTATGGGCCCTCATTTGATGCCTGATGACTGCAATCACTTGGCTGTCATAAGGATGGCAGCTTCTGAAGATATGTCCTGTTTTCCTTATTCTTTTTTAGGTCTTTGAATAAAAGCCACATGTGCTCAGACTCACAAAAGATTAGTGAAATCTGATGGGATCAGTGATTGGAATGTCTTGAAAAATAACCTGTGTAGACACAAAATAGTTACCTGACCTACCTCAAATATTATTGTTAAACTCAAATGAGATAATGCGTGGGGAAAATGCATTGGGCAGATAGGTGGTATATGGATAGAATACTGGGCCTGGAGTAAGGAACACTTCTCTTCCTGTGTTCAAATCCAGCCTCAGACACTTACTAGTTGTGTGACCCTGGGCAAGTCATTTAACCCCATTTGCCTCAGTTTCCTCATCTGTAAAATGAGCTGGAAAAGGAAATGGCAAACCACTCCTGTATCTTTGCCAAGAAAACTCCAATGAAGAGTCAGACATGACTGAAAAAATGATTGAACAACAAAAGGAAAATGCATGGTAACTGCAAAGGCCTTGCAATTAGTCACCAGAAAGTTCATTATTTTTCCAGACTAATATTTATTGTGCTGTAGTGTATCTGTGCTCTCGCGGTTGTGTGTAGTCCAGTAACCAGTCACAACCTACATCCATCTGCCCATTCTTAGTGACATTTGTCCATGTCTACCTGTGAATACGTAGGCTCATCCATTTAAAACAGAAAGGGATCTTAGAAGCCATCTAATCTAACCCCTTCAATTTACAGTTAGGGAATCTGAGGATCAGAGAAGTTGTGTGACTTACCCAAGGTCACACAGGTAGCAAGTGACAGAGGCACTGTTTTGAATGCAGATCCTCTGACTGCAAAGTAAGGGTTTTGTTGTTGTTGTTGTTGTTGTTTTTGGTGAGGCAATCAGGGTTATGTGACCTGCCCAGGGTCTCACAGGCAGAAAGTGTCAAGTGTGAAGTAAGGGTTCTTTCCACTCTATCATAAAGCCTCTATCAGAAAAGTGTCAACCCAACATTCTGGGGACCTTCCTCACATCTTCTAGGTCCCAGTAAAATATGTAATGACTATGTCCCTGTTATATTAATAATATCAATGTCATATATAGTATTCATTATAATAGTAAATAAGATTGATGAAAAGTGCTGTATCTCCTGCATAAGAAGTTATTTTGTGATCCATCCAAAGATTCTCAGAGCTGAAAAGGAGTCAGGTTCAATTTGTTCAGCGTTCTCACTTCTGTGTAATCACACCCAAAGGCGAATTTCCTGTGTGCCAGATAATTGCAATGAAATCTTCGGTGGCTCAGTTCCTACATTGGCCGGTTAGCCAAACTATTAAGACAATGTAAAAATAAATATACATCCAGGACTCTGTGTGTTGTCCATCTCCTGAGGTGGACCTTTTAGCCAATTGTCCAAAGGCCAGAAAGCCTTGTACTAATGGACTAATTTCAAAATCATACAGATACCACTTTGGATGTGTTTTCAGACCTACTTGTCTTTGAGGCTAGCATGCCGGTTCCTGGTTCTTTTATCCTTACAAAATCTCCTACCTTTAACACTCTGTCCTGCCAGCTTCTTGCAGGCAGGCTGGGCATTGAAGTCTTCATCAGGAAACTGGAAACTAAATTACCTCCAACCTTTATCCAAGAGATTTACTCACTCTGTCCCAGGCTGGGCAGTGGTCACCATTGCAAGCCCACCTGCTGGGTTCAAAGCACTATTGTCTCTAATCAAAGTGAATTGCTCTTCAAACAGCATTCTTCCTGCTTCCCACATATAGTTTCCTGAGTGAATTATATTGCTTTTTAAAATAAATGTGTTTAGAGAAAAGAGAGACTACAATGAGTTGTCACAGTGTGGAATTCTAAGCAATTTTGTTTTCGGACTTTGAAAAATCTAACAGCACAAGTCTGAAAATGAGTGAGAGAAAAAGGAGGAGAGGAAAGGTAGCAGAGGGAGAGTGAGAAAGGGAGAGAGGGAGACAGAAGGATGAGACATAAAGAAAGACAAAGGTAGGTAGGAGAGAAGGGGGTGGAAGATGAGGGCTGGTAGGGTGGAAGATGAAAGTGAGAGAGAGGGGAGCACAGGAGGGGAAGAGGATGGGGAGAGGGAGATCACAGAGAAGAATGGTGGTGAGAAAGATCGCAGAGGAGGATGGGAAAAGAGAGGAAAATCCCAAAGAAGAGTGGGAGAAGAGGGTGGAAGAGAACAGGAGATAGGAAGTATGGTAAGAAAGGAGAAGATCATGGAGGGGAGTAGGAGGCAGAGATGGTAGGGGTGGAGGCAAGAGAAAGAGAGAGACAGAGACAGAGAGAGATACTGATTTTATTATTTTTACCCAGATTTTTTTCCAAGGTTGTAATTCTCCTCTAAGTGTCCATTTAAATACTTTGGAAAAGATGGAAGTTAGCTTTGAGGAACATTTTTATTGAGGAGAAAAAAATGTTATGGCCTTTTGATGGTTGCTCTTTGGAACAAACATTCAGTTATGAAAAAAAATAATTGAAATGGCTTTTAACAAGAAATGATAGGAGCGGTGAAGCTCATATTGAGAGCCAGCATGAATAGCATCAGAGGGCTTGGGACCAGATTTGGATTTGAATCCTGTTTCAAGTACTTAGTGGCTTTATGGGCAAATCACCTAACTTCTTCAGTTTCCTCATCTCTAAAATTGAACAGTAACACTTTTACTGTCTCTGTTATAGAATGCTTATGAAGGAAAAACTGTGCAAGCTTTAAAATGCTATAAAATACATGTAATTTCATTACTCTGTTGCAAGCAGGGTATAGATTATAAATGTAGTTTGTGCCTTCTGTGGATTAGCACTGACCCCTGTCTGAGTAGGAAGAGGCAGGGAAGGAATGATTTCTGTCCATCATCATCAACTCAGTGGTGATATTGCCAGGTGGTAGGGGCGGAATCCTCAGACTCCAGTATGTGTACTTCCTGAAATGTAAGAATGCAAGTCAATGAGCCAGAGGTCTAACTCATTTATCATCCAGGAGGCTGTCCAACTGAAGAGCATTGACCATAATGGCAGGAGTACTCTCAACCTACACTGATAAACATGTCATCTATTTTCTTTAACTGTTTAACTAGAGTAAATATCATGAGAATTGTTCTTGTAGATACTTGAATTGTACATAGAATCAGATGCGGTCTCTCCATATTGAGTTACTCTCTTGTGTCACCTAGCATTCCCCAATTTCCCAGCCTCCCGTTCACACAAGCCCAAGGAAGTAAGGGTTAAAAATATCTTTTCTCTCTTCCTTCTCTTCTAAACTTTGTACCCATATCTTCTCTGTGCCACACCATTATGAAGTAACATTACAACCACTGGCCCTCCCAGTAATTAGCTTTGTGTAAGGCAGAGGTTCATAACTCAGCATCTAGGATATATATGTATGTGTATATGCATGTAAATGTGTTTGTATGTATATATACATGCATGTGTATATATGTATATATGTGTATATACATATGTGGATAAATTCATTTCAATATAATTAATTTCCTTTGTAATCCTATATATTCTGTGCATTTAAAAATCAGGAAATCAGGTCTGTAGGCCTCACCATATTGCCAAAGGGGTCTATGACACAAAAAAAGTTTAAATATCCATGGTTTAGGGCTATAATTTATAGGTTCAGTCAAGGGAGCTGGTGTTAAGTATAGGGGTTGCTATTGCTTTCACTATAGAAAAAAAAAAAGATTGGAGCCTACAGTTATGTCGGGCTTTATGAGCTGCTAAAAAATCATTTAACCAAAGTAAATGAAGGAGTGAATGTGGGAAGGCAGAAGAAGCTACCCTATGTCCATACTCAGAGACTGTGCATTCCTTGGTGTGAAAGGAAGAAATGATCCCATGTGCATCCCATGTGTGGTTTTATGATACCTCTAGGTACCATTGTACTACAAGTGATTTGGAATTTGTTTAGGAGGTAGGTAGTACACATAATTTCAAAGAAGTTTGCATAGATATGCTTTATCTCTGAATATTATTTTGATTCTGTATAGTAAAATGAAAGCTCCTTGAGGGCAGAGACATATATTTTCATTATATTATTATATAACATATAATCATAATAATATAATTATGTATTGTTATATAACATGCAATCATAATATAATTGTATTACATATTTTAATTATCTATTTATTAAGTAAAATGATAAGTATAATAAATGTAATAATCAAGTATAATTAATATATGAAATATTAATTAATTAAATTATTATTATTATTATATTTCTATTCCCAGCACTGTGTTATGTGCTTGTTGATAAACACTTGTTGATTGACTGATACATACTAAAAATCATCATGCTAAATGCTCAAGTCCTTTTCTAATAAAAGGTATCATTTATAATATATCATAGTAGAATATGCTTTAGAGTAACATTCTCATTTTCACATTATCCTAAACTATAAAACAAGCCAGTTCTGGAAAAAGAAACTGGAAAAAGTAATTGGATTATTGAATTGGAATGGTTTTCTGGACACTGGTTGGCCCTGCTCCATTTTATCTTTGGCACAAAAGAGAATTTGAGAAAACTGTTACCAGCTGTAATGATACTTGGGATTCACTGAGGAAAATAGCTCTGGAAGTCTCAAGTACTCCTCCAGCTCCAGGCTGTATGTAACAGAGAGTGGAAGAATTTCTTAGCTCCAGGGTTAATGGTAGTTATGCTGTGTGTAACTACCAGGGTGACATTATTAGTTGGTAATTCTTGTAGGTCCTTTATTTAGAAGGGAGGGACAATACATTTCTAAGTGTTTTAGAGTGAATGTTCCCTTAATTATGGTTTAATAGAAATCTTATTTAGAAAAAAACTAAAATAGTCTTCTCCCTTTCCATGCATCTTCATAGCACTGCCTCTTTTTCTCCCCTCTTACTTTCTTTGGGGTTTGATTTCTGTCTTTCATGTGAACCTGTGCTGATATGTTTTAAAGCAGTATTTTCACCTTGACATGTTCTCAAAGAAGCTTTATATGAACTCTCATGATCCATTGCTCATAATAGAGGTATACTTTACCTGAAGTCCATAGACCTCCAAGAGGGTTTGTAGAAAAATTTCAGGGGACCCATGAACTTAGGGGTGAAATGATATCTTAAAGCTTTAAGAAAATCCCTACCTTCTCCTTCCCTCATCCTGATGATTCAGAGTTACCATTTGTAGGCAAAATAAAATGAAATAAAATATAAATTTAAAAAAAAACCCAAATAACATTTTGCTGTCCCCTGAAATTTAGCATTTCTTCCTGTTATGTTTTTAAAATTATGCTCAGAAGGGGTTTCACCAGGATGCCAAAGCAAGCTATGACACAAGAAATGTTAAATCCCAATCTCTAAGAATCCTTTCAAGATATGGTGAGAAAACAGGTACATCTGTAACATTTTTGTTGTTGAGTTGTTTCTAGTCATGTCTGACTCCTTATGACCCCAATGTGGTTTTCTTGGCAAAGATACTGGAGTGGTTTGCCATTTCCTTCTCCAGCTCATTTTACAGATGAAGAAACTGAGGCAAACAGGGTTAAGTGACTTGTCTAGGGTCACACCGCTAGTAAGTTTCTGAGGCCAGATTTGAACTCAGGAAGATGAGTCTTCCTGACTCAAGGCCCAGCACCCTATTCACTGTATTACCTAACTGTCTATGTAACATAAGGATTACCTATAAATCAAGGTCAAATAGAGGAGATTCCACCAGGTACAGTCAGGCAACTGAGGTTCCCAGATATTGTCTTTACTATGGATCGTATACTCTGACTCTGCCTTCTGACCCTGAATTATACTAAACATCTAGCTCTCTAGAATATAATCCTGTGCTCTCTTATGCTCCGGGCCTTGCCTACACAATTTGTTATTGATTCTTTGTGTTGTTTTTTTTTTGTTTGACTTGTATTTGTTGTGGCTATTTTCCCTCAGATCCTGAATTTTACACGTTAGATTTCAGCCTGGCAACTGAACCCTAGCCCCTTCTCCTAACTGATCTGCATGAGTGATTGAGCAGCAACTAGTATACAGGTTGACCAAAAGGGGGAGGCACCTGTTTGCAAAGTGATTCACAAATATTATCTCATTTTCACCTCACAACAACCCTGGAAAGCAGTGTACTATCTCTAGTTGTTCTTGTATCATCATCATTACTCAGCTCAAATGCTATCTTCTGCAAGATGTTTCTCCTGGTCCCACCACCACCATCACTATCCACCATCACTATCCACCACCACTGCTGGTGCCTTTCCTCTGAGCTTACCTTTCACTTATACTACATACATCTAGCATGTACATAATTGTTTACATGTTGTCTCCCATTAGAATATGATCTCCTCAAAGACAGGGGCCGTGTTTTTGGCTTTCTCTGTGTTCCCAGAATTTAACACTATGACAGAGTGTGTTTAATAAATGTTCGTTGACTGACTCCCTCCCTCCCACTTCATCAACTTCTCCCATGACCTACATCTTCACTCCATTTCCACCACCCGTAAGGATGGTTACATTTCAGATCTCACCATTACCCATAGCTATGCTACCTATGTGATTTTGAGTTATAAAACTCCTCTCACAGATGACAATTTCCTATCCTTCCATCTTTCCCTCTGCCTCATTCCTCCTAAATGTATTCTTCACTCTCATCAAGATCTCTAGTCTGATTATGCCCCCTTCCAATCCATCATCCCTGTTTGGACTCACTTTCCTGCTTTCATGGTCTTGACCTGATAGTTAACCAGTTGAACTATACATTGTCCTCTACTCTTGAATCCTTTGCCCAATTTACATATTACCATTTAGATCCTGTATTACCCCTACCATGTGCTATCTCTTCTCTTAACTTGAATGCAACTATGACAAATGAATCTGGTAGAAACTTACTTTTTAAAAAGAGCGCTCACTACTTTTATCTTTCTCTGACCCTAAATCATACTTTCTAATGTAACTGATTCCAATCTTCTTTTTTTTTTTAAATCAGCAGATCTTGCTTTCTACTTTACTGAAAAAATAAAGGACATATGCTTTAAGGCCCCCCTTCTCCCTGACTCTGTACCTTCCAAATTTCTTTACATAATGTCTGATTCTGCCCTTTTTTGCTCTAGACCCTAAGGAAAGAAGTGGCCCTTTTTGCCAAGCTCAACTCTTCTAATTGTGCCCTTGGTCCTACCCTTCCTGTATCCCTCAGGTATAGTCATTTAATAATTTAGATCATGATTCCTCACTCTTGGTTTCAATCTCTCTCTTTCTCTCATTTCTATATTTAATCTCCCCTTATCCATGCCATCTCTACATGCCCACATCTCCCTCATCCTTAAATTGTACTTATATATACCCTGCCCCTCTCCTCAAGCCATGGACTCACATCCTTTTCCCCTTTCACAGACAAACTCTCTACCAAATAGTCTTATTTCAGCTCTCATTCTAATAGACTTCTCTATAATTTTTGACAGCTTACTACCTTTTCCTCCTCCTGAATAGTCAATCCCTCTTTTGGCTCTTATGACACATTTCTCTTTTAGTTTTCCCTTCAATTTGTCTTAACTATATCTTCTCATTCTCTTTTGCTGAATTAGCATCTATCTTTCACCCTGAACCCCAGGTGTCACCCAATGCCCTGTCTTGGAACCTCTTCTCTTCTCTCCTGACTCTATTAAGTCTCTGTATAATTATGCAGATGACTCCCAAATCCATATATCTAGCCCTTTTCTCTCTCAGCCATTGAAAGGATTCCACTTCTAATCCTAGCCTGGAGATCATCCAAAGAATGAGGTTTTGACGCACAAATGACAGTTTTGATGTGACCCTCCAAGAAAGAGTCTGATGGAGATTGATGAGGTGATCAAAGTAACCAACCAAGAGGATGTCCTCTACTGATACACTGATCTCAGTAAGTGTCATCAAGAAACTGTCATGAATGAATGACAGGGTGTCCCATCTTGTTAAAATTAAAATGAAAAATGCTTTCAGTATTCTCTATGCCTACTAAAAGTTTCACCTAGATCTTTGATTTATTTTGCTTTAATACTTCAAAAATAATTTCCATTTAGATTGCTACATCATCCTTTGAAGGACATATCTGTCCTTAGGCTTGCTCCTTAAGTTAATATCCATCACATAACAATTTGTATGACGTTTATCTATATATTTGTTTTATTTACCCTAACAGTGTGTAAGCCCTATAACGACACTCTTTAAAAAAAATCTTTGTCTCTCTCTTCTAGAAACTAACTCAATCCCCTGTAAGCATTATTCACTTCATATTAAATGAAACTTAAATAGTGTTTGCTAAATGAATGAAAGAATGAATGAATAAGCAAATCAATGTTTTGATCACTTTACCAAGTGGAATGACTTCCTGATTGTTCCATGAACAAGATACTCCATATTTCAGCTCTGGGCATATTCTCTGGCTGAAATGCTGTCCCTCCTCTGCTGTGCCTGCTGACCTCCCTGGCTTCATTTAAGCACCAACTAAAATTCCATCTTTCACTGGAAGCCCTCCCCAACCCTTCTTAATTCTAATGCTTTCCCTCTGTTAATTATTCCCTATCTTGTACGTGGCTTTCTTTATATATATATTTGTTTGCATAGATTATAAGTTCCTTGAGGGCAGGGACTGTCTTTTGCCGCCTTTTGCCGCCTTTTGCAACTCCAGTGCTTAGGACAATGCCTTCATAGTAGATGCTTAATAAATGTTTATTGATTGATTGACTGGTTGAATGTAAATTCATGGGGGGAGGGAGAAGCCTTGGGAATGGAAACCCAAGTCAAATATGCTAAATGGCACTCATCTACTTAAGGAATTAATTCACTTAGAGATTAGGATCATGGAAGCACACTTTTTGGTTTGCCTTCTCTTCAGCCCTCCCACTACTGAAGCTGCTTCCTTCAAAATTAGTAGTGACTTCAGAATCACCAAATCCAGACTTCTACTTAGTCCTCAGACTTTGACCTTTCTGCAGCTTTTGACATTACTGACAATTCTGTTTGTTGACATTTTCTCTTCTTTTGTTTTCCACAATACCTAAGTAGCTCATTTTTTCCCTACTCCTCTAACCTCTTCTTCTTGGCTTCTCTTTTTCTCTTTACCCCATAAGCATGGGCATCCCCCCAAGCCTCCATACTTATTTTCTCCCTCTCTTCTTCATACATTCTGTCCCAGTAAACTCATCCCTTCCTGGGGTCTTGGCTGTAACCTTTTGTGGCTGACTTTCTATCTTTATACCTCTGTCCCACACTCTGGTCCCCTGTCTTTAACAACCTGTTGAACATTACTATGAGGGTATCTAATCATCTTAATCTAAACGTGTTTGATCTCAGACTGACCATCCCTTATTTGCCTCTTGGACATGTTTTATCTATTAATACTATCGCCAGTCATCCAAGTTTAAAGCATAAGATTCATTTCAATTCATCTCAGAGTGTGATCCCTATAGGTTCTCTGTGTTCTGCAAGTGGATTTCTTATAGTATTAATGTAAGTAGCATGGTGCCAGATTTGGAGTCAGGAAAAAATGGTCTAAATTCAGATCCTGCCTCAGATATGTAACTAGCTATGTAACCCTGAGTAAGTTCCTTAAACTGTGTCAGTCTCAGTTTCTTCATCTGTAAAATGGGGTAATAACAGTTGTAAATATTCCACAGTTGTAAACAGTTGTAAAAGTTCCACATAAATGCGCCTAATATTATTGTTATCATTGTTGTTATTATATTAATACTACCATCTCTACATTATAGCATCTCCATACTATGCTGTTTCCAGTCCAGCCATCACCTCCACCTTCTCCCCACAAGAACCTTGGATTCCACCCCTAAAATCCCCCTGAGCTGTGATAAGTTTTTACCTTATCTTGTCCAAAACCAGGACTCCATGCCACTTCCCAGCCATCTCCATGCCATGCTTCCTGGTTGCTCTCCCTAATAACTCTCTTTCCAGCTCCTCTTTTTGTATTGTCTTCCTCTCCTTAGAATGTTAGCTCCTTGAGGGCAGGGACTGTTTTGCTCATTTGTTTTTGTATCCCCAGCTCTTATCACTGTGCATGGTACACAGTAAACATTTAGTATCTCCTTTTACTCTCTTTCTTGTTCCTACTCTCTCAATCTGACAACTTGTATTGATATCTCTTCAAAATTAGCACCAGTCTTCCCATTGATTTTGGCAAGCTTATTTCACAATGACAAATATGGATTGTTGGGGAAGGTAGTAACTGGGTTTTTGTTTTTATGGGCCACAGCTAGAGAAAGTTTAAAAGCCACTTGTCTTAAACCTCTAATTAAGAACTGATGGTTTCTATGGTTTTTACTTTTATTGACTGAACAAAGTGATTTTTGTTGCTTATTGACTACTTGGCATTTCTTATGTCCGTTCCATGAGAACATTTAAGGGGTGCTGATTTTGATCAAGTTTGACACATGACAAAAAGATGTCTAGCTCAGTGCAATGTTCAACCTTAACACAAGATAGTGGACAATGAATCATTTTAAATGGCCATACCTTCTGGAAATGTGTTGAACAAGGTCTATAATTAGCAGAACCACTGATTCATTTAGTTTTATATTTTGAGTCATGACTGTCTTTAATAAATATGGATTAAGCACCTACTATGTGCAAATCTGTGATAGCCACAGGGGCACAGAGCTGAAAACAAAATACCCTTACTATGGCCCTTTTAATTTTTATAATTTATGTCAAAAGGATTTTTACAATCTTAAGCTTTCTGACATTTGTACAGAATAGGCATCAATAGTCAGACCTCTGACTAATCCACTGGACTAAAAAGGGAGATTAGTATTAATGTTACCAGGACAAATGATTGATAGGCTAGTACTGCCACCTAAATAGATGGAGCCTGAACCAAGATGAAGATCTTTATCTGAGAGAAAGAAAAAAGGGAGGGAGAGAGGAAAGGAAGGAGGGAGAGAGAGAGAGAAAGAGAGAAAGAGAAAGAGAAAGAGAAAGAGAGAGAAAGAGAAAGAGAAAGAGAGAAAGAGAACAGGAAAGAGAGAAGAAGGAGGAGGAAAAAGATATCTTTTGATTCCCAAGTTTATGAGAGAGAAGACAAGGGGAGGCGAATTCTGATCAAGTGCAAGATCCTATCAAATGCTTCAAAGGACTCTGGTAAAATGTTGGGAGGAAAATGCATCACTAAAAGAATGCCTCTGCCTACTATGAAAATCCAGTTTTTATGAAGAATGTAAAATGAAATACTCAAAAGACAGAAAAATTTAAGAAAACAAATTTATACTAAGAATAGGCTACAGAAACTCCCTACCAGCATGTAGCAAAATAATTAATTCAGTGCAATTTTCTTGCCAGTTGTAATGGCAAGAGCATAAAGAAAGCAATATCCTTGGTTTGCCCCTAAGTATGTTGGTTGAAATAAAAGTATTTAAGGAAGGAAGAAAAAAAGGAAAGAAAGGAAAGAAGAAAAGACAGAGGAGAAGAAAGGGAGGAAGAAAAAAGAGATGAAGAGAGGAAAGAAGGAAAGAAAAAGAAGGGAAAGAAAGAAAGAAGGAAGGAAGAAAAGGAATTGGTAATGGAATTGTAAGCCATTCTGAAAATGTGTTCTTGGCTTTCTTGTACCTTTGGAGAGATGCTTCTTCACTTCTTTTTGACCTTTTGAATCTTTTTTTGAGAGGGTACATGAGTATGAGCGTGATAGTACTGATGTATGTATGCTCTAGAGGAAGTCTCTAATTTTAGACATAGTGGAAATGAACTGCTTGTTAGAATTTTGATATTCTTTTTCCTTCTTCACATTTTGTAACCAATCAGCTGACAGAAAATTGCCTTTCAATAATTTTCCTGTCTTTGATACTCCCTAATCATTGCTTCTTCAGATTATATGCCCATAAGTGGGTGAGCAGAGGATGAGCCATCATGAGTTTTTCCAGTATAATTTCAATCATAAATGCTTAATTGAATTCACTATGATGGAAAAGCAGGTCTCTAAGTATCTCAGGGATACTCAGAGGCTATAATGATGCTATTTAAATTTCTCATGCAAAAGACAAGTTGTCCTGCAGTAGCTAAGTAATGTCAATGGCTTTATTCCATTCCAGGCTCTTTCACCAGCTTGCCATTCCCCTGAACATCACTTCAAATTCCTATTCCAGTTTTTTCTTTTCCAAAAAATGGTGATAAAACAATCAATCTGCCTTCCAAGACTACCTTGCATAATAACTAAAGATGGAGTTCAAAGCAAGCAGTACGTAAGGAGGAGGAATTTTTAATTTGAAATAGCAAGAAATTCTATTAAAAAAACATTTAAGTAACTTCCATCGGCAAAGTACTAGCGATACAAAGATGAAAAAGAACATAGTTGCTGCCTCAAGAAACTTACTGTCTAAAAGGATAAAACTTGCACAAATAAGTATGACATAAGCTATAGCTACAGCCCTCTATTTCCAAATTCTATTCTAAATGCAACGTGAAGTGTAGGGAGGGGAAGAATGTATCCATCCAACTACTCCTACAAGCAGATTGGTTCTAACTTTTCACTCCGTCCATCTCATCTCCGAGCCTTGCTCCTTGTAGCCTAGGTTCAGTTTGGATGGGGGCATGTGGGAAGGGAAAGGAGCACGCATATGCAGAGTTGTGTTATGCACTTGGCTTCTCTGGGAGGAGGTGAGTATAAATAAAGAGAACCCACCTTTTCATCAGTCAGTCAGCAAGTATTAAGCTCCTCCTATGTGCCAGGCACTGGGTTAAGTGCTAGGGATACAAGTATAAGGAATTAAACAATCTCTACTTCCAATGAGCTTATATTCTAACGGAGGAGAAAACGAGTAAAAATAAATTATGCAGGGCTTAATTAGAAAGGTGGTAAATATACCCACAAACTATTAAATAAATATATTATGGGAAGGAGGGTACTAGGGGAAAATCAGGAAAGACTTCATACAGAAGATGGTGCTTAGATTGCAACTTAAATGAAGAGAAGAACTCTTTGAGATAAGGAGAAGGAGAAGGAAGATATTCTAGGTATTGGGGAAAGGCAGTGCAAGAGGTACAGGAAAGCTGAATTCATCCTGTATCCAACAAGGACGGCAGAATATCAGGATCCAGATTTAGGTTATCAGGTCAAATGGAAGGAAGCAAACAGTGATTACATGTTTTGGTTAAAAGTTTCTATTAAAATATAATGGAGAAATTATTCTCATTAATTCTATTTAAATATTTTCCTCTCACTTTGATTATTACTAATTTAGGGACATGTATACTATTATTTAGTGTTTGAACTCTAGGGAGATTTTGCACGTTAATAGCATGTGCATGCAAGCTATGTACTGCTTCCCTTGTTTGAATGCTTATTTCTCTGTGCTTTCCTTATGTTGGTTTTCTGTTACTTTAACAAAGTGACACCAAATCACATCAGTGACTGGACTAACAGCGCTATTAATGAATACAAACCTAGCCCATCAGCAAGGAGAAAGTAAATGAATATATTTCAGACATGGGCTGACTTTTTCTTGTATTGAGGTTTCCTTTTGGTAAATTTTTATTTCCATGATATTAAAAAGGACATGATTGATTCCATGCAAGGCCAAGTGGCCCCTCTCCACCTCCTCTTGATGCCATTTCTTTCTTCTACTACCAAGCCCCAGAACCTGACTTTATAGATTAATGTGTGTGGGTCTTATATCCCTATTAAGCTGGAAGCTCTATGAGGGCAGCCATAATGCTTCAGCTAAACTTTGTATAACCCTGGCTCTTATTACAATATGTTAAATAAAATAGGTGATGGTGAGTATAGTGTATGGTTGGCACTTAATAAGCCTTTATTGATTGATTGGTAATGATGATGATAACAATAATGATTAGTGTTTGTACAATTTGCTTTGCAAACCTTAAAGCAATATGTTATCTCATTTGAACCTCACAACAAACCTGTGAAGTAGGTTCTGTTATTCCCATTTTACAGATGAGGAGGCTAAACAATTTGCCAAGGGTCACACAGCTAGTAGTGTTGGAGATAGGATGTGAACTCAAATCTTCCTGGCAGGAAGGGCAAGTGGATGGGTAAACCTTTGAATTAGTCCATTAGCTTATGTGTATATTTATGTACATATATGTATGTGTTGTGCATATGTACACATACATAAATACATACTGATATAATACAAGTATTATACTAATGAATTGAAATGACTTGACCAAGATCTCACAACTAATATGTATTAGTGCTAAGAATTCAACTGCAGATTTTCTGACCCATGAACTGTACTCCAAAGATATGCTCTGTTTGCTGCATTGATCTACAGCAGTAACCTACTGCACCCTATTTCCAGGGTACCTACCCTAGATTTCAGTGACTACAGCCTTACACCCCTTCTCTGATTTCTCTGCCTCATGTGGTTTGCCCAAGACAGATTAGCTAGCTAGATTCTATTGTAATGACTAGTGCAACTGTCAAGAGTAGAAGATGAGGGAGGAGGAAATTGGAGGCATTTGGCTTTGGGATAACAGAAGCCTTAATGGCCATGGTTGTGTTTCCTGATGTCTTAGATCTCATGCTGCTTCTGCTGTTGCCTGTAGTCTGAGTTTCTTCTTATTTGACTCCTCATCTCTAAACATTCCTCTAAACAGATTCTTGTATTCAATACTTAATGATTCACAGTTGGAATAGTTATAGATAACACTAAAGGGCTAACAAAAATCACTTTTCTTTCTCAATGTGAATACCTATGTGCAGATAAATATGTAAGGGGTTATTGTGTAGAACATTGCAAGGTTCTGGTTTAGGAACCTTTATTGGTTCCATTGCTTAATAAACACCTTAGCTGTCCCCTGTGCCTGGAATACTGTCACTTAAACTTATAAACTTTCTTCATGGCTCAGCTCAAGTACCATCTCTTAGAAGAGCCCTTTCATGACCCACCTTTGGTTAATACATTCTGAAAAAAAATACTTTGTATTTAGTTTGTATATATTTTGTGCACATAGTGGGTGGGGGTTTTTTGGGGAGGCATTTGGAGTTAAGTGACTTGCCCAGGGTCACACAGCTAGTCAGTATCTGAGGCCGGATATGAACTCAGGTATTCCTCATTTCAGGGTGGGTGCTCTATCCACTGGGCAACCTAGCTGCCTCTATATATTGTTTTCTCCAAGTAGAATGTAAGATCCCTTCAGGGCAAGGACTGTTTGATTTTCACCTTTGTGCCTAATTCAGAGACTGGCACATAGTAGGCATTTAATAAATGCTCCTTTCAAAATTGGTTTATCTGTTCATTCTACGTCTAACAGTGTCTAGCACATATAAAGCACTTAATAAATGCTTGTTGTCTTGATCTCCCTGTGCTCAAGCTGCTCAGTCATGGTTAATGACTTTCCATTTACCCTCAGGAATGGGCTTTGTAGATTCTAGATTTTACCAATCTAAAAAGTAAACAAACTTTTAAAATTATTTAACCACTGAGTAAATCATATTAAACAATTCCCACTGTGACTACCATTTGAGTGTGGTATCCCAACCCCATAATCCCAGGATTATTTCCTATAGATGTAAATAATCTGGCATCGTCTTTCTACTATTCTCTACCATCATAAAGCTTTCTTTAATCATTTGCTCTCTAAAATGATACAAATTCATTTTAGTACAAAATAGTCATAACAAGGTTAGTAAAATGATTTGAGAAACATTTCTACCTTGTTAGGTCTGCTTTTCGTGTTTTTATTTGTTCCTCATTTGCCCTCACTAAAAATGAAAGTTAAAACATTGCTGTGATTGTTCTTTAGGTGTGAAATTGATTCTTTGGAAAAACTCTTAAGTAATTCTTTGCATTCATTTATTAAATTTAATCCAAGTAGTATTTATTAAGCAAGGAACTCTGCTTAGTTTTAGAAATGTAAAGATGAAAAAGTTTACAGTTTAAAAAGGTGAAAAGGCATGTATACAAATAATATCTAGGAAGTGTGGCATAGTGTATAGAACACTGACCCTGGAGTCATGAAGACCTGGGTCCAAAGTCTGCTTCTGACAACAGCTATGTGACTACAGGCAAGTCACTACCTCCTAAAATTATTGTAAGGATCAATGAGGTAACACACGTAAAGTGATTTGTAAACCTTATACTACTATATACATACTAGCAATTAGGGTGATTTGGAAAGTTATGTATTGTATGGCTTTTACTAATCAACCAGGCTCTTTTTAGAGCCTTAAAATAAGACTTAAGCATTAACTGTTTTTTTTTTAATTAATAGATATTGATGGAAGCATTTTTGTCCTACAGAACAACCTTTGGGTCTCTGCCTAGAGGCTGTGGCCTCCTTCTCAGTGTTAAGAATTGAAGTGAGGGTAGAAAGGTCTGGGAGGAAGCAGTGGGTAATGCCTCTTCTGTCCCTCTTTGCTTCTGCTGTGCACCACTACCCTCAAGGACCCAACCCAGAGGAACAGGAAATTCAGGATAGAGCCAAGATAGCCCCCAGAAGCATTGGCAAGCATGACTTCTTAATTAGATTTTTTTTATCATTACATCAATGTCAACTTATACCCACCCCCTCTATGTATACCCCTTTAAAATGGTGTAATAACAGTACAATTCTCAAGAGTTACAAGTGTCACCTTCCCTTGTAGGGATGTAAACAGTTTGCCCTTATTAATAACATGTTGTTGTTTGGTTTTTTTCTGTCCTGTTTACCTTTTTATGTCTCTCTTGACTTGTATTTGAAGATCAAATTTTCTGTTGAGCTCTGGTCTTTTTATCAGGAAGGTTTGGAAGTCCCCTATTTCATTGAATGTCCATCTCCTCCCCTGAAAGATTATGTTCATCTTCGTGAGGTAGTTGATCCTTGATTGTAATCCAAGCTCCTTTGCCTTATGGAATATTGTATTCCATGACCTATGATCTTTTAATGTAGAAGCTGCAAGGTCCTGCATAATCCTGACCGTGGCTCCATGATATTTAAATTGTTTCTTTTTGGCCGTTTGCAGTATTTTCCCTTTGACCTTATAGTTTTGGAATTTGGCTACTATATTCCTTCAATTTGGGATCTCTTTCAGGAGGTGATCAGTGGATTCCTTCTATTACTATTTTGCCCTCTGATACTAGGACCTCAGGGCAGTTTTCCTGGATGATTTCCTGAAAGATGCTGTCCAGGCTCTTTTTTTCATCATGGTTCTCAAGTAGTCCAATAATTTTTAAGTTGTTTCTCCTGGATCTATTTTCCAAGTCAGGTGTTTTTACCAATGAGGTATTTTACGTTTTCATCTATTTTTTCATTCTTTTGTTTGACTGATTCTTGCTCTCTCACAGAGTCATTAGCTTCCACTTGCCCAATTCTAATTTTTAACAAATTGTTTTCTTCTATGAGATTTTATACCTCCTCCATTTGGCCCATTTTACTTTTTAAGGAGTTCTTCTCAGTGAGTCTTTGTGCCTTCTTTTCTGTTTGACCAATTCTGCCTTTCAAGAAGTTGTTTTCTTCAGTATACTTTTTTTCCAGTTGACCAATTGTATTTTTTAAGGACTTGTTTTCTGCAGTTAATTTTTGTCCTTCCTTTTCCAAGCTGTTGGTTCTCTCTTGTATACCTCTCATTTCTTTTCCCAGATTTTCTTCTACCTCTCTTATTTGACTTTTAAAATCCTTCTTGAGCTCTTCCAAGAAGGCTTTTGGGATGTCAGACCAGTTCATATATTCCCTTTTAAGGTTTCAGGTGTGGGTTTGTTGACAATGTTGTCCTTTTCAGAATTTCTGCCTTGGTCTTCATTTTCCCCATAAGAATCTATGGTATATTACTTTTTGCTCATGCTGTTTGCTTATTTCCTGGCCTTTAAAAAAAATTTGAACTCTCCTGCTGAGAAGCAGGGGGCACTGACCCAAGCTTCTTGTGCTGGGAGCCCAGGGCTTGGTCACTGGCTTTGTGTGTTAGGGCCTCAGGTACTGGCAGTTAGAGGCTATAGGGTTCTAGCAGCTTACCTGCTGTTGGGCTAGAATCAGCAACACTGGAGCTCCAGGGGTAGGAGTGTGTAGTCTGGACCCTGGAGGTTGCCTTGGATTTCTTTGACTCCTTGCAGAGGGATGTTTTGCTGCTGCAGGATGTTTCTCTGCCTGGGGCTTTCCCTCTTGGAGTTGTGCTTCCCAGAGTTTTGCTGAGGCAATGAGAGATGTGGCTGCCATAGAACGCCATGGCATGCAATGGTTTTCTGAGACAGTTTCCATTGGTTCCCCTGCCTGTACTGAGGCTCTTGGGGGTCCTGGTGTTGGTGCTTGCCTATTCCACCAGCTGGGGTTCAGGATCTCCCCCCCGGTATGCTGAGAAGGGGCTTTCCACTAGCTTGCTGGGACGTCTCCTGTTCCGTACTGCTCCCCCTCTCCCAGGGTAAGAGGGGCCTTTCCCATTAATCCCTCAAGCTTCCTGGGCTACTGGACTGCTGCACCCCATCTTTCTGCTGGTTCAACTGTCCCAGGGTTTTTCCTGGGGTGATATTTTCTGGGCTTTCAGAGGTTAATAAGGGATGGTGACAGTGACTTCTTACTCCAATATCTTGGCTCCCACGTGACATTCTGTCAGGGCATCACTTCTATCCTAGGTAGTTGGACAAATTTGGAAATCCAATTACCATACATGCCTTGGCTCTTCTGGAATATCACGAAACGTCTCCAGATCTTGGTTTCCAGAATGGGTTGTTGTTTGTCCTTTGTTCTTGAAGAGGACTATGACATCAGGAAGGTGACACTATGACTTGCAAGTGAATTATATTTAATTGAGGGAGGGCTGTGCAAGGTCATCCGCCTCACTTTCTCCCCTGGAGCCATCTGGGTCCAGTGGCAAGACATAAATTAGGAAGACTGGAGATAGTTCCCTGTAGCAGATAGTTGGCAATCTTCTTTCTTTTGCATCTTTCCTCTTGTAGCCTTATGCAGTGGGAGCAGAGAAAAGAATGAAATTGAAATAGTGATTTCACAGAATTAATGAAACACTCTCTAGAGCCAGTAATCCCAATTTAATGGCAGACTTTCAGCTTGTTGTCACTAGTTAAATGTGAAGCAGAGTAGATGCACCATGATGGATTCCAATAAGTCAGTGACTCTTCAAGTACATTTTTACAGGCTGTGTGATATAGTAGAAAGATTGTATATAACCTCATTTTTATATAATTGTTTCTATGTTGTCCGTCCTATTTGACTGCAAGCTTTTTTGGGACAGGGGCCATGTTTTTTCTTTGAATTTTCAACATTTAGCACAGTGTACATAGAGTTTAATGGAAGATTGTTGACTAAATAACTTACTTGGAGCCAAGAGACCTGGACTCAGATTTATCAAGAGATAGTGAAGGTGAATCCCATTTTGGCACTTTGGCAGCAGTAATTTTGAATTCTGTCTATTTCCCCTGATCCAAACTTAGAAAACAGAAAACATGTGATACTGGTCACTGTTTATTGCTAGCTCCTTTCTGCATCTATTTGAATGAATTCAAGTGCTCAGATTGCGTATGGAGTGACTCCATATCCTCCTCTCTTCCTTTAAATTCAAGTATCCCCCAAGTACACAATCTATCAACAACTATTTATTTAGTTCTAACTATGTTCTAGGACCTCTGCTAAACACTAAAGATACAAAGACAAAGGAGAGTGAGTTACCTGTCCTCAAGGAGTTAATATTCTAATGGGGGAAACAACATATACATACTTAACTATACAAAGTGGCTACAAAGTAATTTTTTGGGAGAGAGTGTACTACTAGCATGGATGACCTAGAAATGCTTCACAAAGCAGGTAACACTTGGACTGCATCTTAAAAGAAACCACAGATTCCAAAATGAAGATGTGAGAAGAGAATGGCCTGTTTATCTTTCCTCTCTATACTTCCTCTCTTGATGATCTCATCCACTGTCTGGGCTTCAACAAGTCCTTCTATGCAGTTGATAATTCTGTCTCTTCATCCTATATCAACCTGGCCCTGTAATCTGCTGGCTGTCTCCATCTGGATAGTTTGCCATCACCTCTAAATCAATGTGTCCAAAACTGACCTCACAATTCCCCCCATGCCTCCTGAAAAGCTATATTTTCCTGTAACTTCCCTATTTATTTTGATGTGGCTACCATCTACCTGCTTACCTAGATTTGAAATCTCAGCATCATCTTCAACTCTTCCTTCTTCCTCATTCAGTATATCAATTGCCAAGTCATTCTAATTCTACCTATAATTACAATAATAAAAACAGCAACTAGTTCATATCACAATTTAAATTTTGCAAAATGCTTTCCTTACAGTAATACTGTGAGGTAAGTTTTTTGAGTTGTAGTAGCCAAGGTATTCATTACAAATATCTCTCATCTACTGGCAACAAGCTTCTCCATTCAAGGACTAAGTCAGTCCTTGAAAAAGAGAAAAACCTGTTACCAGGACTACCGTCAACAATTGACTACAGTCAATTTTCCAGTATAAAAAATACTTATAGCAGCATTTTTTTCTGTATCCAAAAACTGGAAACAAAATGATTGTCTATCAACTGGTTGACCAGCTGAACACATTATAGCATAAGAATATAATGGAATATTATTGTGCCATAAGAAATGGCAAAAGAGAAGAATTCAGGAAAACCTTGGATTACTTGTATGAATTGATGAAGAACCAGGAGAACTGTTTATACAATGACTACAACATTGTGAAGGAAAATAACTGTAAAAGACTTAAAATCTATAATCAATGCAATGAGCAATTAGGAATCCAGAAGACTGAGGATGAAGCATGCTTCCCACCTCTTGGCAGAGATGTGCTGAGCAAGAAGTGGAGAATGAATCACATGTTTACAGATGTGGACTAGTGTGTATTTGTTTCCCTTGTTACAAGGGAAAGCTTCATTTGTTTTTGCAGGTGGGGAGGAGACATGAAAGATTTCTTTTATTTGGGGTTGGCAAAATATGGAGGGGAATTATGGCGTT